>NW_004443992.1:1000300-1033789 GCF_000243295.1 Trichechus manatus latirostris
AATACTTAGCTACCACCACTGACTGCTCTGGCAGGGATCACAATAGAGCGTTCTGGACAGAGCTGGAGATAAATGTAGAACTAAACTCTAACTCAAAAAAAAAAAAAAAAAGGACCAGACGTACTGGTCCGACAGAGACTGGAGAAACCCTGAGAGTATGGCTCCTGGACACCCTTTTAGCTCAAAAATGAAGTCACTCTTGAGGTTCACTCTTCAGTCAAAGATTAGATGGGCCCATAAACAAAACAAGAGTAAATGGGCACATCAGCCCAGGGGCAAGAAAGAGAAGGCAGGCGGGGACAAAAAAGCTGGTAATAGAGAATCCAAGGTCGAGAAGGCGACAGTGTTGACAGTGTACTTATTGTTTAACGAGAAGCTAGTTTGTTCTGTAAACCTTCATCTAAAGTAAAATAAAAAAATTATGAAAAAAAAGTGTAGATTCTGAAGATTTCCAAAGTAGAAATGCTTAAATCACAAGACTGCAATTAAATAACACACTATTTGTAAATAGGACAAAATGCAAGTAAACTTATCTCCTCATTCTTTTGAGGTTATTAGTTATCAATACTTGATTGTCAATGACTCTATTAACTATAGTCCCACGTAATGTTCACTTATTAAAGGTTATATGTTTGAATTTCTTTTGCTCTGGGAAAGATCCAATATTCCTGTATAATGGATGGGCTTGGCAGTAATAAAGGAATAAACTAATAAAGGAATGTCAAGTAAAATTAAGACATGTAACTTATTTCCTCCATCCATCACACGTTCTGCTGTGGGTAGAAAGAAGTTTAGGAAAAAAAAAAAAAAAAGAATGGAAGCTTTAGACATTCCCTGAAGGGACTGGAAATCAGAACTTTATGTGGAATCAAGATAAGAACAAGAGGTACAAAAAATTAGAATGACATCAAAGGCCAGGGGGAGTAAAAATTTCACACAAAACTGTAGACCAGATTTACAAATGAGCTCAAGATAAAGTGAGAAATTGCTGTACATCAGGACTGATGTGCTGAAAGTTGCCAGTGGCTGGGCAGTCTCTGAATCTGTAAGTTTTATTGACTCAGTCTCCTATGGATCTCTAATATTCTGGAAGAATCTGAAAGAATAACTTCCAAAAGCCATTTCCTCACAGTTCCCTCATTTTAGGAATTCAGTGGGTTCAATTGTGTTGCTTTATAGGTATTCATTGTGTACGCTTTGATCACAGAATTATTCCAGGATGAATAACCAGAATAACTTTTGGCAGTGTGAGATTATTTTAATACTTAAATGTGTAAAAAGGGAAAAAGAAATATGCTATCAATTATATCATCACAACTTCCCATGTCCCTTCTAAAGCAAATGGACCCATTCTACCAATTCTTATTCAATAAAAATACATTTACTCAAGAAAAAAATAAAGAGGCTACCTCAAGACATTTCAATTTGTACAATTTTATTATTATTATTATTAAATGTATTGGGCAAATCTTTTGCAAAAGACCTCTTTCAAATGTTAACAAGCAAAGATGTCATTTTGAGGAATAAGGTGCCCCTGAACTAGGTCACGGTATTTTTCAATCACCTCATATGCGTGTGAAAGCTGGACAATGAATAAGGAAGACCAAAGAAGAATTGATTTCTTTGAATTGTGGTATTGCCAAAGAACACTGAGTATACTATGGATTGCCAGAAGAACAAACAAATCTGTCATAGAAGAAGTACAGCCAGAATGTTCCTTAGAAGCGAGGAGGGCGAGACTTTGTCTCACATACTTTGTACATGTTCTCAGGAAGGACCAGTCCCTAGAGAAGGACATCATGCTTGGTAAAGTAGAGGGTCAGTGAAAAAGAGGATGACCCTTAGTGAGATGGACTGACACGTTGGCTGCAACAACGGGCTCAAGCATAACAACAATTGTGAGGATGGCATAGGACTGGGCAGTGTTTCGTTCTGTTGTACACGGGGTCACTATAAGTTGGAACAGACTTGATGGCACCTAACAACAGCAACATTATTCAATGAGCAAACATTAAAATAAATAAAAATAAAATATGCAAAGATAGGGCCCATTCAAAGTGACATATTTCCAGTCCTATAATATCACTCTTCTCACTCTTCAGAGATCTAAGGCTTAACTAATTAACTTACTCTCTGTTCTCCTTACTGGTCAATATATGTAAGAAAATGTCTTCCTATACGACTTTCCTTTATAATTTTCCTTCTTTTTAATAAACTTTTTTTATAATTTATATTGTTGTTGTTGCAAATATACATAGTAAAATGTACACTAATTCAACAGTTTCTACATATACAATTCAGTGATACTGAATGACATTCTTTGACTTGTGAAACCATTCTCACCCTCTTTTTCTGAATTTTTCCTCCTCCATTAACATAAACTTTCCTCTAAGGTTCCTATCTAATCTTCTGAATTGCTGTTGTCAGTATGATCCCATATCCAAAACCAAACCCATTGTCACCAAGTGGATTCCAACTCACAACAACCCTACAGGACAGAGTAGAACTGTCCCTACAGGGTTTCCAAGCCTATAAATCTCTTATGGAAGCAAACTGCCACATCTTTCTTTCATGGAGTGGCTGATGGATGGAACCACCGACCTTTGGTTAGCAACCAAGCCATTAACCATTGTGCCACCAGCATGCCTGTGATCCCATATAGACAGATCTTAAAAGAGCATAATGCTTTAGGCAGACACTCTTTACTAGTTAAGCTAAACTATTGTTTGGTTTGAAGAAGACTTCAGGGGATACTTTTGGTTTAATATTTAAAGATTATCTTAGGGTATTAATTTTGGGGGTTCACACAGCCTTAATGACTCCATAAAGTCTGGATTCCACGGGAATTTTATCCGGAAATGCCCTAATTTTGCCACCATATTTGAGAGACAATTTTGCTGGATATATAATTTTTGGCTGACAGTTATTTTCCTTCAAGGCTTTATATATGTCATCCCATTGCCTTCTAGCCTGCATGGTTTCTGCTGAATAGTCCGAGCTTATTCGAATTGACTCTTCTTTGTAGATGACTTGTCTTTTATCCCTAGCAGCTCTAAAAATTCTCAATCTTTGGTTTTGGTAAGTTTGATTATAATATGTCTTGGTGACTTTCTTTTGGGATCTACCTTATGAGGGGTTCGATGAGCATCTTGGATAGATATCTTCTCATCTTTCATGATATCTGGGAAGTTTTCTGTCAACAAATCTTCAACAATTTTCTTTGTATTTTCTGTTATCTCCCGCTGTTCTGGTACTCCAATCACTCGTAGCTTATTTCTCTTGATAGAGTCCCACATAACTCTTAGAGTTTCTTCATTCCTTTTCATTCTTTTATCTGATTTTTCCTCAAATAAGTTGACTTCAAGAGCTTTATCTTCAATCTCACTAATTCTGACTTCCATTGCCTCAATTGTGCTCCTCTGACTTTTTATTGAGTTGTCTAATTCTGAAATTTTATTATTAATTTCCTGGATTTCTGATTGCTGTCTCTCTATGGATTCTTGCAGTCTATTAAAGTTGTCATTATGTTCTTGAATAACTTTTTTAAGTTCCGCTACTACTTTGTATGTTCCCTGGCTGTTTCTACATTCTCTCGAATATCCTTTCTAATATCTAGAAGAGTTCTGTATATTAATCTTTTGTATTCTGTCTCTGGTAATTCCAAGAAATTCTCTTCCTCCAGAGAATTTATTGATTCTTTATTTTGGGAGCTTGCTGAAGCCATCATGGACTGCCTCTTTATATGATTTGATATTGACTGTAGTCTCCGAACCATCAATAAGTTATTATAATTTTTTTTTTACATTTGTTTAGTGAGACCTAACTTCTTGTTTTGTTTTGATATACCCAAATAGGCTGCTCGTGTGCTCTAGTCTGATTATTGACACCTTTGAATCTCTAATGTCCTGTCACCAGGTAGTTAGTTCTGTAGCTAAGTATGTGCTCACAGGAGTCCTTTAAATTTTCCTATATGGGTTCAGCTCAGATGTCCAGGCAGTCGGTCACCAAGTGTGTGATGCAGGCTCTCACCTCCAGTCCTAGAGAGGCATGGGTGATTGGTGTAGGCACTGGACTCTGGCTGTGGTAGGGGATCACTTGCTGAGCCAGGCAGGGGGCTGACTGCTGCCCCTGAGAGTCTGAAAGGAAAGCTTGTTCCTATTCTCTAGGGTGAATAGGTAGGTGAGTTTTGCAGCCGGACTATGAGCACCCTACGTTGTTGGCTGTAAAGACTGGAGGGCACCACTTTTTCTTGGTCTCCTGTAGCAGGTGACTAGGAGGTTTAGGTGCATCCACCAATCCTCAAGCCCCTGTTGCAGATTGATAAAAGTGTCTACTTAAGGGCAGGGCTGTTTCGAGGGTCACAAATCTGCCACTTCACAGCTTAAACAGTTGAAGTTAAACTTCAGACGTTTGCCTTGTTTTACTGTGATAGTGAGGGCTAATGCTGTTGAGATGGGTCCCCACAAGTCTACACAGGGGTGTAAGGCACTCAGAGTCTGCGGATCCCTGATACCTGTGCCTAGCAAAGGAGTTGTGCTGACCTTGTGTTCCTGGCTTAGGGGAGCCAGTAGATTATTTGTTCCCTCTCCAAGGCCAGAAGAATGGATCAGGGTGCCTTTTCGGATCTACTTCCGGTCCAGTGGACTCCTGGTGCAGAGTGCGGAGGGAGTAGGTAAAAGGGAGAGAGGTTTTTCCCAAATGGGCTTTTTTTTTTTTTTTTTTTTTAAATCCCATGAAAGGCTGCACGCATGTACTTATCTTAGCCACTTGCAAGCTGCTTTTCACTGATTCAGAGTGTCCAAGCAGAATCTCTGCTGCTGGGTCTCTCTCAATGTGGAAACTGCTTCCTGAGCACTTGCACAGCACAGCTGTTTGCCTCTTTCACTGCGGACCAGCATGGCTGCAGAGCTGCAGTTTCGCGGCCTCGGCTCTGGGGCTCTTTGCTTCTTCCAAACAGTCTCCCTCTCCCCCCATCACTCAGTCCGATTCCTCAACTTTGCCTTGTTTAGGGCTCCTAGATGTTCATATAGAATCAAATCACTTGTTTTTCCAGGTCTTTGTTGTAAGAGGGATATGGGAAGTGTCTAATTACACTGCCATCTTGCCTACGCCTCCTCCACGGAAATTTTAAATTCTGTTTTGCATTTTTCCCCCTTTTGGTCAGTATCCTTCTATAGAGTCTCTGATCAAAATGTTCAGTAATTATAGCTGGGTATCATCCAGTTCTTCTCGTCTCATGGCAGAGGAGGCAATTGTTCATGGAGACAATTAGGCACACATTCCATTTCCTGCTTCTATTCCTGACTCTCTTCTTTCTCTGTTACTCCAGGTGAATGCAGAACAATTGTTATATCTTGAATGACCACTTGCAAGCTTTTAAGACTCCAGGCATTGCCAGATGAACTAGGAGGTAGAACAGAAGCACTAAACACATTATTAGGCCAATTAATTGGAATGGCCTATGAAACCATGACCCTAGGATACCAAACCAAGAAGCCAAATCCCATGATGTGTTTCATTTTACATAAGCAGTCTCAGCAGCTACTTTTTTTTTGTCATTATTGAAAATATATCTATCACACAACTTTTGCCAGTTCGACTTTTCACATGTGTACAACTTATTAACAGCAAAAAAATATAGAACATTTCACAGATATGTGTGTCATCCTTGCACTGGGGCAATGCTAATATTCTCTGTATCTTTACAGTTTTAATATATGTGCTGTCAAAGCGAGCACCAAACTTTATTTTTTAATGTATTCCAAAATAATGCAAATTTAATAAAATATAGTCACTTTGCTGATATAATAATGCATAGATATTAACTAAAATAAAGAATAGAGGTAATACAATGTGATTTTCTTTTTTTACATTACTAAATTATAATCACTTTTGAAAACAAAGCTGGAAGAGACTTAAGAAGTACATAGGCCCTCATGCTCTATGTTGAGGTGGACCAATTTTACAAGTGTCCAATTTCTGGTTGTTTTTCTTTCACTTTAATGAAAAAAACAACGAAAGACACATTTGAATCCTTCTGAGCAGGTGCTGTTTTGTCATCCTAAAGATTAGGATTTGTCTTTCATGGGCATAAATAATGCAGTCAAATTACAAAGAGTATTAACAAGTCTTTCATTTAATTGAGTGAAGTGCTTTGCAAATGTTGCTTTCTAATCCCATTAAAGTATGGATTTCATTTTACATATAATGTTGATTTGCAAATAATTTATGGAAGGGACTGGCATTTTGTAATGTGTGATGGTATCTTTATTCTTTACCTCGGCCAAGAGACATGGCAGAATAGGCGTAATATAGTAAAAAATAAATGTGTAAAACTAGTAACACCACCATGAAAGACGTCTACTGTCAGAAACAACAGACTTCAAAATGGAAGTTTTACATCAGTATATGAGAGCAGGGTTTATATTTCTTTCTTGACTTATCATTAGAAACTTATACTATAAAATTCAGTCTTATAAAATTAGAGCTGAACTCTTTCATTTTCCACTCTTCTTCCCTTATCATGTTTTATCTTTGTATCTAAAATGATCTGTAACAGAATGAAGTCACACTTCATCTGCTATTGTCTTTAATCCATCAGCATTCAGATGTTTCTCCAATGATATTATTTACACAGTCAAGGAAAAAAAATGCCTTTTTCAAAGTATTAAATCTGTTCTCCTTCTTCTTAAATATATTTTCAAAGGTGAAAGAGTTTTTCCTTGAAATCAGCAAGTGATTTCATGCTGTAAATTTCTTATTTTATTCAAATTTCTTATTAAATAGAAGAGCAGACAACCATATCAAATATGACTGCCCCACTTCATTCAATTCAGACATACTAGAAAGTGGGGAGCATATACAGTCATAATTGATTGAAAGATGTCAATGTGTCATAACATTTATTGAGTACCTACTTTTATTAAGCATTATCTTCCAACATACTATGTATAGTTTATTAATATGAATAAAAAATACACTATATGAAAAAAAAGACAGGTCTTGGATATGGAAAACCTCATTTTTAATTCATGGCAATTTCTAATTGAATGGTTTCAGGCAAACTAGTCGTATATCTCTTTCATTTTTCTGAATTTTAAAAGAAGGGTATTAGTCCATTTCATGGAACTCTATTGGCCTTAAATGAGATATTTAATTTCTGATAATTTTTTCTGCAATCTGTAAGATATTAAACAAGTATAAATCATCCTGGATGGGGCAAACATGTAAGTGCTCAACTAATAGCTGAAAGGTTGGCCATTTGAACCCACTCAGAGGAGTCTTGAAAGACAGGTCTGATGACATGCTTCTGAAAGGTCGTAGCCTTTAAAACCCTATGGAGCAGTTCTATTCTGCACTCATGGGGTCACCATGTGTGGGAACTGACTTGATGGCAGCTAACAGCAGTCACAACCGTGAGAAATAATATATATATATGTATATATATATGGAATTTTGAAAGCATAGCTGTTCTTTAAAAAAAAGTCTTCTTGAAGACTAGAATAACTAAGTTTCAAAAAATCAATGTAGTGGAAAAAAAAGTATTTTGACAGCTGTTTTACAAAAAATGTTTAAAAACTCAATTGCACAGAAGTACCGCTTTATCTTCTGGTCAGATACCACTTTACCTAAAATCAGACTTCCTAGTAGAATCATATGAAAATAACACATAATATTGACACTGTTTTAAGATACTTTAGAAAATGGGGATAGATCGTGAACATACTTCCTCACATTAAATATCTTACAATTACAATTCAAAGTAAAAACATAAAAAATATAATAAATTATTACAGGAAAACCTCATTGAAAATATATTTTAGTATTGTAAATAACTGAGGTGTAAAAATGTTAATTAGGGATGATATAATTTCATCTTGGCATTAAAACATACGTGGATTTAAGATAATTAAAGAATGAAAAATGATATCATCAAAAAAACTTCATATTAGCAAATGCAAATGTCCACTTTTTTCTCCAAATATCTACTAAACCAAAGCAATACCAAATCAAACCAAACAACAACAACGACAAAAAAAAAAAACTTCTGAATGCTAAGAGCGTAATTAAAATTCCAAACACCCTTCAAAACTTGAAAATGGCAAACTTTCTGGAATGACAGTGTAAAGACATGGATGCACCTTCTCCCCAGCAAAACAATTTAAGTGGTGAAAATTATTTTTTTCAAAAAGTAATTTAAAGCCTCTGGAAATTGACCTAAGGTTGTAGAGCAAATGGAAAAAAAAATGAGAATATCTACTAAATTTCAGTAATAACAGCAACAATCTTCAGCATTTAATCCACTTAATTATAGCCTCCTGGAGCTCCTTATTATGGAAGGTATACTCCAGGCATGTTAGGTAAAGAAGACAGGGGCTCTCTCTCCCTCTTGGGCTAGGTTTTATCCTAGGAGCAGCAGGCTGCAGGTGTTCTTCATTTTCTACAACTCCATGTTATAGAATCTTTATTTCAAGCAAGCAGGGCCTAAAGAACCAGGTTTCTCTTGCCTCACCCAGCCCACACTTGTAGGTCAGAAGCTCTACCCCAGGCACAGCAGACCAAGACTATTGGGATTCTGATTATCCCCACCCCAACTTATTCACAGAAGAGATATTTTATGCCAAATGGGGATAAGAACACCAAGGTCAGAATATTTGTTCCGGCCTCTTATATTCAACATTGTACTGGAGGTTCTAGACAGGACAATTAGACAAGAAAATAAAATAAAAAGCATCCAGATCAGAAAAAAAAAAAAAAATGAAAACTCTATTTGTAGATGACATGACCTTGAACATCGAGAATCCTAAGGAAGCCACTACAAAAATACTAGAAATAAACAAATTCAGCAAGGTAGCAAGACCCAAGATCAGTATTCCATATACTCACAATGAACAATCAGAAAATGAAATTTTGAAAACAATCCCATTTATAATACTGTAGTTTCAAATGGAATAAAATAGTTAGATATGAATTTAATGAAGGAAGTACAAGACTTGTATACTGAAAACTATAAAACTTCATTGAAAGGAATCGAAGATCTAAATAAATGGAAAAACATCCCATATTCATGAATAGAAAAATCTTAATGTTGTTACAATTACAATGCCTTCTCAATTGATCTACAGTTTCAATCTAATCATTATCAATACTACAGCTGTATTTTTTTTTCTATAAATTGACAAGCTGAGCCTAAATTTCATATATGAAATGCAAAGGACCCAGAATAGTCAAGACAATCTTGGAAATGAAGAATAAAGTTGGAGGACTCACACTTTTCAATTTCAAATGTTACTACAAAGACACAATGATTGAAACAGTGTGATGCTGTCATAAGAATAGACAGACCAACAGAAAAAATAATTGAAGAGTCTAGAAATAAGCCCTTCCATCTATGATCAATTCTTTTTTTATTGTTGTTGAAAGAATACATAGCAAAACATACACCAATTCAACAATTTCTGCTTGTACAATTCAGTGATATTGATTACATTCTTCAAGTGGTGCAGCCATTCTTATCCTCCATTCCTGAATTGTTCTTGCCCCATTAAGATGAACTTACTGCCCCCAAGCTTCCTATCTAACTTTTTTCTGTTGTCAACTTGATCCCATATAAACAGTTATTCAAAAGAGCATGAAGTTCAAGGCAAATATTATTTACTAAGTAAGCTAATTTATTATTTGGTTTAAAAAAAAAACTCAGAGAATATTTTTGTTTTAAGGTTTAAGGTTTAAATATTATCTAAGGGCAACGGTTTCAGAGGTTCATTCTGCAATTCTGGATTCCATGAGAATTTGAAATAGTGTTCTGCATTTTCCATCTTTTGATCAGAGACTCTTCTATAGAATCTCTGATCAAAATATTAAGTAATGGTCCTCAGGCACTATCCAGTTCTTCTCGTCTCATGGCAAAGGAGGTGTTTGTTCATGGAAGCAATTAGGCACACATTCCATTTCTTCCCTCTGTTCCTGAATCTCTTTCTTCCTCTACTGCTCCAGGTGAATAGAGACCAACTGTTGCGCCTTGAATGGCCACTGGCACGCTTTTAAGAACCCAGGTGCTACCCAACGAACTAAGAGGTAGAACAAAAGCACTAAAAATGATATTAGGCCAATTAATTGGGATGACACATGAAACCATGACCCTAAACCACCAAACCAAGAAACCAAACCCATTGATGTGTTTGGTTTTACACAAGCAGCCTCAGCAGCTGCTTTTTTTTTTTTTTTTTTGTAAGAATATATGTCACACAGCATTGGCTAATTCAAGTTTTTACAGGTGTACAAATTATTGACAATAATTACATTAATCAGCTGTGCAACCCTTACACTTAATGCAAATTTTCCATCACCATAAACAAAAACTCAGTGCTCCATAAACAAAACTTTCTTCTTCCCCCCTCCCTCCCACCCCTGATGGCCACTAACAAACTTTAGTCTCTATACATTTGCCTGCTCTTGTCTTTTTATATATGTGAGGTCATACAGTACTTGTCCTTTCTGCCTATTTCATTCAATATAATGTCCTCAAACTCCATTCATATTGTAGCATGAATCAGGAATGCACTTCTCTTTCTGGCTGAGTTGTATTCCATCATATGTAAGTACCACATTTTATTTATTCTTTGATGGACATTTAGGTTGTTTCCACCTTTCTGCAACTGTAAATAATGCTGCAAATGCACAGTGGTATACATGTCAGTTTGCATCACTGCTTTCAAGTCCTTTGCATAGTCCTAGTAGTGGGATTGCTGAGTCATATGGTAGTTCTATTTTTATTTTTTTCAGAAACCACCGCACTGTTTTCCACAGTGGCTGGAATGGATAAGTGTTCTAATTTCACCACATCCTCACCAATATTTGTCATTTTAATTAATTAATTAATTAATTTTTATCTTAACCATTCTAGTGGGAGTGAAATGGTATCTCATTGTAGTTTTGATTTACATCTTTCTGATGGCTAAAGACGCTGAGTATCTTTTTATGTGTTCGTTGGCCATTTGAATGTCCTCTTTGGTGAAGTGTTCATGTCCTTTGCCCATTTTTTTTATTAGGCTGTGTGTTTTTCCCAGTCATTAGATTGTCTTTTTACTCCTTTGAAAATATCTTTTGATGATGACAGGTACTTAATTTTTATGATGCCCCTATTTTATATTTTGTCTTCTACTCCTGAATTTGTTGTTGGGTTTGATAATCTATCATTGAAAAAAATCATTAAGTCCCAGAGCTTCAACCCCTATTTTTTTTCCCAAGAACTTTTGGTTTTACCTTTAACATTTAGTCCCTTGATTCTCTTTGGATTATTTTTTGTATATGGTGTTTGTGGTATAGATCTTGCTTACTTTCTCTGCATGTGGAAATCCAATTTTGCCAGCACCTCTCATTGAAGAAACTGTTCCTTCCCTATTGAACGGACTTAGCAACCTTGTCGAAAATCAGTTGATCATAGAATTTATTTCTAGGTTTTCAATTCTATTCCATTGGCCTATGTGTCTATCATTAAACCAGTACCAGGCTGTTTTGATTACTGTAACTGTGTAATATGTTTTGAAGTCAATAAGTATAAAGCCTCTTATTTTGTTCTTCTTCTTCAAGATTGCTTTGGCTATTTGGGCTTCTTGCCTTTCCATATAAAGTTAGTGATTAGTTTTTCCATTTCTGTAAAAAATGCTGTTGAGATTTTGATTGGGATTAATCAATTTATTTTCAATAACGGTGCCAATTAATTTAATGCGGAAAGAATAAATAAGTAAAATGTAGTATGTTGATACAATGGAATATTATTAAACAATAAAAAACAATGAAGTAATGATACATGCTATAATATGGATGAACCTTGAAAACATTATTTTAAGTGAAAGAAGCCCATCCCAATATCACATATTGTGTAGGCAAATCTATAGTATTAGGAAGTAGATTCATGGTTGCTTAGGAATGGGAGGAGAGCTGACTGTTAAGTGTAAAACCAAAACCCGTTGCTGTCAAGTAGATTCTGAGTCATAGCAACTCTAAAGGACAGAGTAGAGCTGTCCCATAGGGTTTTCCAAGGAGTACCTGGTAGATTCGAACTGCTGACATTTTGGTTAGTAGCCATAGCTCTTAAGCACTACGCCACCAGGGTTTCTGCTAAATGTATATGGCTTCTTTTAGTGGGTGCAAAATGCTATAAAATTACCTTGTGGTGATGGCTTCACAGCTCTATGCATACACTTAAAATGGGTGAATTGCATGGTATGTGAATTATACCTGAATAAAATTGTTTTAGAAAACTTGAATAAGTTGTGTAACAAATGCCAAAACTGACAGGAGTTAGTACTAAAAATCAGATCAGTGAAATTGGAATTGGAATGTTTACACAGGTAAATCTGGAGTAGATGTATTTTGAAGTTTTTGTCTACTCATGCTCATCACTTAAAACTGCCTCTCCATCCAAAACTCATGTTGACAAGGTACCTTATGGATATTTCTTCTTGGTGACACTGTCCCCATATAGTTATTCACTGACCAGTGATTGACATATAATGTAGGGAGAGTCCATCAATGGTAAACAGTCAAACTATTTTTCCTTAGAATTTCAACTGAGAGACACATAGCCTCAAATTAGTTATAGGTACTTAAGTAGTAAGTACATTCTGAGTTGGACCTGGAGAAAACACTTTTATTATATACTTGAGCTGATTAGTTGGCAAAGAAAACAGTTTGCCAAAAAAAAAAAAGTGAAAATAAAGTAGATATTCAAAGAGAAGCAGAGATGAGAAACCAGCTATTGGGGCGGAGCAAAGAGACTGATGAAGAGAGAAAGTATGAATGGATCATTTCTTATGCTACTGGTGACTTTCTCCTTCCAACTTCTACTTACATTATCCTGAGTCTCCTTTTTTTCAACAGAATCTCCAATATATTTCCATAAATTTGACACAGCTTGTGGCAAGTTCTAGTTCTTGTAGACAAGAACTAAGGAAACCAAAAGTAATTGCAGGAAGCTAGTTACATGCAACAATTTTTTACATACATGAAAAATTATAAAAGCTAGGTTAACTAAAAAAATTAAGTGTTTAATAATTATTTCTAAAATGTGGAGCTTCATCAATTTAAAGTGTTTTTTCTGTATTTGGAAACTGAGATATTTATAACTAGATTTTGAAAATGTATGTTGTCAGCACAGTGGATTTGGCCTAGAAATATAAGGGCAAAATTAATAAAAATGTTTGCCTTGAGTATTGTACTCTTTTAAAGAATTATCTGTATGAGATCAGATTGACAACAGTAACCCTAAAGCACAGATGACAGTTTTAAGGGGCAGAGAGTCTGAGTTAACAGTGGTGAAATAATATAGGTAGAGGTAGTAAGAATAGTGGCACAATGTGAAGTTATGTTACCTTTGTAATTGAACTGTACATGTAAAAACTGTTGAATGTGTGTGCATGTTTTGTTGTGCATATTTTCTCCAAAAATAATAATAAAAGAAGATATTCAAGTAAAGCTTTGGCCTTAATTTTGATCTTCATAAAAGCTCCACTCTGAGTAGTTTGACAATGATTTAACATTTAAAGTAAAGGCAACGACAAACTTATCTTCAAAATATCTAATAGGCTATAGTCCTCGGACACTCATCTTCTTGAGAGTAATGTCCTGCTTATCAATCTTTACAAGGTTTCTTTTCTTTTTTTTTTGTGCCATGACATTAGAGAGAAATGGAAAATACCATGTAATATAATAATATAAAATATGATTTAAAAGATGGTGTCATGGATTGAATTGTGTCCCAAAAGTGTGTGTCAACTTGGCTAGGCCATGATTCCCAGTATTATGTGGTTGTCCTCCATTTTGTGATCTGATATATTTATCCTATGTGTTGTAAATTCTAACCTCTATGATGTTAATGAGGTAGAATTAGAGACAGTTACGTTAATGAAACAGGTTGCAATCTACAGAATTAAGTTGTATCTTAAGTCAATGGCTTTTGAGATATAAAAGAGGGAAGAGAGCAGAAAGGAAACGGACCTCATACCACCAACTAAGTAGTGCCAGGAACATAGTGTGTCCTTTGGACCCACGATCCCTGCGCTGTGAAGCTTCTAGATCAGGGGAAGATTGATAACAAGGACCTTCACCAGAGCAGAGAGAGAAAGCCTTCCCCTGGAGTTGGCATCCTGAATTCAGGCTTCTAGCCCAACTAGATTGTGAGAGAATAAATTTCTGTTTGTTAAAGCCGTCCACTTGGGGTATTTCTGTTATAGTAACACTAGGTAACCAAGACAGATGGGAAATACGTGCTTCAAATAGAAATAAACAAATTTTGTGCGGTGTAAAAGAAACCTCCAATAGCAACAGAACATGAAAACAAACATGCATGTTTTTAACATAAAAATTCCTCATGAGATGCTACCATTAGTCAGATTATTGCCAGCATTTTTTTTCTTTTCTCTTTATAGATCATTTCAAAAATGACATTTACTGGGTTAATATCTGTCTTAGTTATGCAGTACTGCTATAACAGAACTGTTGTGGTTGATGTTAGTGTTGTTGTTGTTAGGTGCCATTGAGTTGGTTCCAACTTATAGTGGTCCTATGTACAACAGAATGAAACACTGCCCAGTCCTGCGCCATCCTTACAATCATTCTTCTGTTTGAGCCTATTGTTGCAGTCACTGTGTCAATCCATCTCGTCGAGGATCTTCCTGTTTTTGCTGACCCTTTATCTTCCAAGCATGTTATCCTTCTCCAGGGACTGGAGAATTACAAAAAGTATATGTCATTAACAAGGAGAAACTTATTTTCTGACAGTTTAGATACTAGTCCAAACTCAGGGTGTCGGCTCTAGGGGAAGGCATTCTTTCTCCGTCAGCTCAGGAGGAAGATCCTTGTCTCTTTTGCTCCTGGACCATCTTCGTGTGGCTTGGCATCTCTCTTCCTCCTTCTCTACTTCAGTTTCTTGCTTGTTTAATCTCTTTTAAATCTCAAAAGAGATTGATTTAAGACACACTGTACACCAATCCTGTCTCATTAAATAACAAAGATAACCTAACCACAAGCATAGAGGTTAGGATTTACAATACATATTTTTGGGGGACACAATACAATATATAACATTCTATCCTTTGATCCCCCCAAAATCACATGCTTCCCACATAGAAAACACATTCATCCCGCCACATCATCCCAAAAGTCTTAAATCAACACCAAGTCCAAAATCTCATCTTCTGAATCATCTAAATCAAATATGGGTGAGACTTGAGGCGTATTCCATACTGGAGCAAAATTCCTCTTTATCTGTGAACTGTGAAATCTAGACTACAAGTTATCAGTTTCCAAAGTAGAAGGGTGGAACAGGCACAAGATAGACATTTATATTACAAATGGGAGAAATTGGAGCCTCTATCCACTACCGAATTCCAAAACCACTTCTACATTATAGGTATTTGTTAGAGTAACATCCCACTTTTCCAATACCAGATTCTGTCTTAGTTATCTAACGCTGCTATAACAGAAATACCACAAGTAGATGGCTTTATAAACAGAAATTTATTTTCTCACAATTTAGGAGGTCAGAAGTTCAAATTTAGGGTGCCAGTTCTAGAGGAAGGCTTTCTCCTTCTGCTGACTCTGGAGGAAGTTCCTTGACTCTTTTGTTCCTGGGCAATCTTCATGTGGCTTCACATCTCTCTTCCCCCATCTCTGCTTGTTTATTCTCTTTTATATCTCAAAACAGATTGATTTAAGACAAACCCTACACTAATCCTGTCTCATTAACATAATAAAGACAACCCATTCCCAAATGGGATTATAACCACAGGCATAGAGGTTAGGATTTACAACACATATCTCTGGGAACACAATTCAATCTGTAACAACGTTCTATGCAATAAACCATAAAATAAGAATTTATGGTAGTAGCAGAAGCTACATGAAATTTGAAGTGATGCTGAATATTATATATGGGCTCTGCAGACCAGTGAACTTTTGTCTCCTCGTAATTTTTTTGTGCAAAAAAAGCAGAACTAATATTAAAGTATACTAAACCACATGTATTTTTTTTTCCCCTCAGCACATTTTGTCTAGTGTTATGACAGCTTTTAACCAGCAGCAAAAGCTATACAAATTTTAAATTAATAATTCATAAATTCTAAGTAAATTTTGGCTGAAACATTTGTATTTAATTTACATATATATTGATATGTACATAGACACATATCTATATGTCTGTATCTATCCATTTTCAAGCCTGATATTTTATCCTGTAAATCAGTTATTCTTAACCTGGCATTTGAATTCATTGTTTTCATGAACACTCTAAAATTATATGTAAAATTATGTTTCCATATGCATCTGTGCCTTTAGTTGTAACGTGGGCCTAAAATTTTCATTACCTTCTCAAAGTAGTCACTAATCAAAAAAAAAAAAATTGTAGAATCTGTACTCTTAGTGTTTCTAGGGATATAGGATGAAAGACGTAACTTGAGCAAATGCTTTTCAAACTTTATCAAGGTTGTAAAAAAAAAGTTGTCTGTGTATTTTCTGTGTAAATGCTACATGTTTCAAATGTTAAATGTATGAATGTAATTTATCATTGATGCTTTGACATTGGTATACTAATGACGGCCTTTAAAAATAGTTTGCTGAACTAAATTCATCCTGTTAGAGAAATGCTTAGTCAAACTATAATGTCCTTGCTCACTGAGAAGAAACAGCTATAAATCATCTCTAGTAAAACAAATATTTCTCAGCAACCTTTTCATTTTAGTTAACAATGAAAAAGAAGATTCTATTCAGAGGAAAAGTTGATATCTTTATCTCTAGAGTCCATGAAAATCTTCTTTTTAGAAAGAGTCCTTTTGGAAGAAAGGTATCATTCCATCTGTTGACTCATTGGATTTTTGTTGTACTCGTAAGCATTGTCTGTATCTCCATATTTATTTATTAAAAATAATTTTGAGCTCCGATATTGTGACAGCATTGAGTATAGAATGGTAAGCAAACCACATTATACCCATCCACCTGAAATTTACTTTCTGATGAAATCAATAGATATTCATCCAATAGTCACACAAATCTATAATGACAAATTGCCATAAAAATTTGAGGAAAAATACAGGATGCTCTAGGCATGTATAATAGGAGGACTAACCTAATCTAGGGGGCCCTGGTGGCACAATGGTTAAGATCTTGGCTGCTAACCAAAGGGTCAGCAGTTCAAATCCACCAGTTGCTCCTTGGAAACCATATGGGGCAGATCTACTCTGTCCTATAGGATTGACTCGATGGCACTGGGTTTTTTCTTTTTTTTTTTTCCCTTGGTTTGACATATTCTAGAGGTATGAAGTTGAAGCACAAGGAAAGCAGTCCTGGAAAAGGCAAAAGCATGAGAAAAGATCCTGTTCTGTGGCATGTTTATTAAACTGAAGATAGCCAGCATAGTCAGACCATAGACTGAAGAAAGGGGAGGATCATTGGACGAATCTGGGGAGTTAGGCAAGGGCTACAGCACAAGAACATTCTAGGTCATGCTAATAACTGGACAGTTTTTATATAATAAAGTAGAATCCATTGAAGACATTTACCCAAGAAAGATAAATGATTAAAAAATCAATGCTACTGGAACCCAGTGTTTTTTTGCATCACTTCTTTGCTTTTTGTGGTGTCATTTTCATTCACATGTGGCTGCTGGAAAGATCCCAGTTACATATTTCTTCAAATCTAGAATAAGATAGTATCCATAGAATCTGTTTTCCAGGATTCTGGGCACTGACAATAAGATTCACTTTTATTGAACTGGCCTAGGTTATATGGGACTTTTGAACCAATCAGTATGGACAGGGCAATTATAAATAAATACACTATTTGAAGATGTGGAATGAAAACAAAGAGCTTTCAATGAAGACGCAATCTTCTGGTTTATAAATCATATTTCAATACAGGATGTCAACTTTTGCTTAGAAAAAAATAAAATAGAAACTAAAATAAGAAAAAGAAAATGCCATAAGGACAAAGTATAATGGGAAAGTGAGTAATTTTTTTTTTTTTTTAATTTTGAGTATAAGTTGCTAATGATACTCTCAAGTGGATATACTGATCATTGACTTGCCTGCAGACATATGAAATTCAGAGGCACAGTCTCAACAAGAGGTAGGTATTTGGGATTCTGCACTTAAAACTTGGAAATGTGGGCACTATGAGATCACATAAGTAAAAATTAGTGCATAAGAAGCCCAGGGCTTAACTTTAAGGAAATCCAATATATAAAAGTCAGACAGGAGTAGTGGGAAAGATTTTAAAGGTATTGAAAATAAAGGTAAAAAAAAAATTTGGCTATACACTGTACATAAATATAATGAGATGGAAAAAAAGAGAGGGTAGTGTATTTGCTGATTTAAACATCTAAAGATCCTGATCAGGTCGAAGAATGGTCTGATGAAAACATTTAGAGGAAAGTTAGAAAGTTTTAGTCAGAGTGAAAGAGTCTCTGGATGGTGCAAATGGTTAAAATTCTAAGCCAACTGAAAAGATTGGAGGTTTGAGTCCACCCAGAGGCACCTTGGAAGAAAGGCCTGATGACCTACTTCCAAAAAATCAGCCATCGAAAACTTTACAGAGCACAGTTCTACTCTGACACACATGGGGTCGCCATGAGTCAGAATTAACTCTATAGCAACTAGTAACTCAGAGTGAAGTGTCTTTGATATTAACACATATACATATTACTTTTTGTATGTAAATGCACATCTTCACAGTGCTGATGTAAAATAGTTAACAGCTAGTGAGACATGAGAGCAGAGCTGGGTCTTGAAGACCACATATTTTATTTGCCGGATTTCAGGATGTCTTAAGTGGAGGTGACAAGACAACTCCTTACTAGTAAGTGTGTGAATATTTAAATTTGTCAGCAATAAGTCCATCCTTGTGAAAAATAAAATAGTTCAAGATTTTAGTGACAAGTAAAATTGTACCAGTATAAAATGACAACTATCAGACCAGCTCACACACTTAAAATTTCTGTAAAATCATATCTATTTCAATTATGATCATTGTTAAATAACACCAATTTGAAAAAGTGTCTTTTTCTTTTTCCCTATCATACTTCTGAATTTGTTAACAAACACTGTGATGTCATAAAAATGTAGTTTTTAAAAACATATTATCATCTGTGATGGTTAAGATTCTATGTCAACTTGGCTGGGCCATGATTCTCAGTGTTTTGGTGTCGCAGCGGCGACGGTTGTCGGGGCGGCGGAGACAATAACCAATGCCACAAATCTTACAGAGAAGTGGGGCCAGGAGGGTCACTCTGAGGAGTCAAACCCAGCTTCAGTCGCAGGAGTTTATTTTATAGTCAATACAGCAAACAGTGAAGCAAATAACAGAACAATGGGCTTTGGGTGAATAACAATAAGTTTCGGGCAAGGGAGGAGGAATTCAGGTAAACAAGCCAATCAGTAACGGGTTTGGAAAAAAAACAAGTCGTGACAAGTCTCAACATGTTGGGGACAAGTCTCAACATGTTGTGCAGCATAGAGGCCTTTATACATCCATATTTTAATGGCACATATCCCCACATTTTGGCAGTGGTATAATGTTGTGAACACTTCCCTGTTGAACTTTGATATGTGATCACCCCCATGATGGAATCTCCTGAGTGGTACTGGTGGGGGTGGGGCCTATGGCGGCTTACCACCCCCTCAGCCTTCATCTCTCCACCCTCTGCTGACTACTTCCTTCCTGCTCATCTTGCCAAGGTTTTTGGCTTGCTCTGGACCCGACAGCTGACTCTTGTCGTCTCACCTCCTGTTCTTGGGACTGAGATAGCAGCTTATCTGTCGACGTTGAAATTTGTCAACCTTCACAGCTTGTGAGTGGGAGCCCTGCTCTCCGACCTGCAGACCTTGCGTTCGCCAGCTTCTGTGGCTGCGTGAATTGGGAAAGGCCTCTACCCTGATCCATGGACTTGGGAGGTTCTAGCCTCTACAATTGTGTGAGTTGTTCCCTTGATATAAGTCTCTCTCTCTCTATATATATATGTATATATTTATACGCTTTACTGGTTTTGCTTCTCTAGAGAACCCAGCCTAATACATCATCTCAGTCTTATTTATGTCTCTTAAGATTCAGTCAATAAATATTCAGATCTTCAAGCATGACCATGTTTCACTGCTCTCATATTCATTTACCAATCTCCCAATTATTTTTCACATGTACTGGTGATTTGGGCACCAAGTGTTGCTCATGATCTTTTTCACTTCAAGTCTGTCACCTTTTTCTGTGTAAATTCAGCATCCATAAGAACATTATTTCATTACAGCAATTCAATTTTCTTAATTCCAATTACCTTTTCATCCACTCAACTTAAGCCACCCACATTTGTAGATGCCTCCTTGGAATAGCATCTCAGATACTGTTCAGTCTCTAAAGTATTCACGGAAACTTATACTTTTTGACAAAATATCTTCTTAGTTTTTTGATTTAATGACTCTCACTAAATCTTTTATCATATCTTTATTTTGCTCCAAATTTCTATTTCTCATCCTTGTGTCCTGTTCTTAATTGGCCTAAACTTCTGGCTTCATAACTTCAATGATTCTCTATCAGCCTCATGTCCTTCTGCCACACTTGCCCTGCAAAATCCCAACTCTAACTTATAAAGAGGAATTGTTCTGCTGTCTTTTGTAGTCCTGAATCCAGATGAAAAAAAACACAACTTTAGACTTATTGATGTCAGTACAATGTCATAATATCTAAACTGTCCATTTTCTTTGTCTCGCTTGGATAATCTTGCAATAACTCCTATTTTTTTTATTTCATCCTTATTTAAATTGTGAAATATACTTATAAAATATAGTACATGAACATATAATACTACAAAAGAATAATAAAAGAAGACCATTTATCTCTACATAGCTTAAGAAAATGAACTTTACCAATAAATATGTAGGCCCTTGAATGCAGCTTCTTAATTCTATGTCTTCCTTTTCCCTCTCTTTCAGAGGTAGACAATATTCTACATTTTCTGTTTTTGTTAACTTTCTTTCGTTTGTAGTTTTTGTCAGGTGTCTATATATTGTTTACTTTTGCATAGTTCAACATTTTATGTAAATAAAATAATTATATACATTACTTCTATATCCTAATATTCTCAATCACACTGTGTTTTAAGATTTATCCACATCAAGAGCTATGAATCATCTGGGATTTTTACTGTATTTGCAGATTGATAAATTAGCCTGCTATAATTTCAAAGATTCTGGAAGAACTCTAAAGAATCTTAGGTGGAGATAATTTTTTTTTTTACTCATGGCACAACCAGTAGTATGAACTTCATGTTTGCCCCCAAAGTCCCACAGGACGAAGTGGACACAGAGCCAGAGGAGGCTGCACAGTATGTTCTGTACAAGCAGGGGGGTTGTAAGGCAACCATTTTCTGCCAGTGCATTTGTGTGAGGGAGAGGGTGCACATTCAAAATTCTGGTTTAGCTGAGGTTTGAGTCCTCTCTGACATACTGTTTGCATGTGCATGGCTGCAATCAGAAATATGCCTGTCCCAACTACAACCATGATAACCGCAGACTAGTCGGCCCTCACTGCCGGCCCTATGTTGGCAGAACCTCCTTGTAAAGGAACCTATTGGGCGAGTAGATGGTGCGGGGGTGATGGGAACAACCGCAGACTAGGGCACCCGCAGAATCACGCCATTCTTACAGGAAGTTCAGCCATTTTTCAAATCTAAACCCTTTGTTTCTTAGACGATTTTGCCTTTGATCAATTTACAGAAGGCTGATTTGTTTTAGTTTTTTGTCTGTTTGCTTTTGGTGGTGGTGGGGGGAGCAATTTTCTTCAGCTTTTTCTAGAAAGAGACTTTGCTGATCTCCTACCTCAACCACAGCCAATCCCTGTTCCTTCCCCAGACTTTTGCTTTGTGCTGTTATGCAGTAAAAATTCTGAATCTATTTTGAAATACCTTTTAAAAGTAGATTTTAAATATAATTCTTTTTGAGTGCTGATGGTACGGCAAGTGTTATATTAAGCACTTTATCCATTTGGAAAATTGTTTTAATTATAACGGTGGTAGACCTGTTCATGCTGCTGTTGAAAACTATAATGTCTTTGTCCTCCATCCCTCCCACAACCAGAATCTTTCCTAGAAGGACTCACATTTATGTGTTTTGTATAAAAGGCATCATTAATTAGATGCGTATCCATCATCTTAAATGGAGATATTTTCAAAAATTCTTCAATTTTCTAGAACAAATTCTATGTAGGTAGATTTTCCTGGTAGTCTTTTTATCATTTAGTTTAAGCTTTTCTGAGGAATTTTTCATTTGCCACATTTTTATTTTTTTAGTTCTTGTATCAGGATGTAGTCAGGTGTGTCATCTTCTAACTACCATTTTTATAATTTGATTTTGATCTCACTTATCTGTTATTTAGATTCTTCAAGAAAACTTCTCTCAGCCATAGAGCTTGAGGATACATTAGCAGGCATAGTTCCCATATGATATTCCTAGCCCTGTGAGCTCTCATATTTGAGCCTCTGTTGACTGATGTGCCATATGACTGCGTAGTTGTCTGATTATAAGAACAAAAACATCTGTCCTGGAAAATAAGTGTATTTTTAGTTCTTATTACTTTGCCTAATGAAATTGAGATAAAATCATCCTTACAAGTAAGATAATAAATATGAACTTTTTTTAATTCACACCGATCTAAATTCAAATTCAAATCCTCTACTTGCTCTTGATCATCAGAAAATCTTAACCTCCCCCAGATTTACTTTTGTTTGTCAAATGGAGCTAATACTTCCTACAGGCAGAGACGGATTACCCAATAAGAAAGATAATCAACAAAACAGGCACCAGTTCTCCAAAGCAAAGACCCATAGTTGTCAAGCAGACAAGGCACAAAGAAAAGCAAGTGTGCAAAAATGATTCAGGAAAGACTCGATTCATTATCGTTATTATGTATGGAAGTAGATGTTATTTGGCAGCTTAATAGTGATGAAATCATTGAAGAATTTGTAAGAGCAAAGAATATAAAGAAATGTTTTTAATGATAACACGTTAGAGATGAAAGATCTATCTAAAAATAAAATGTTAATTTGTTGTAATATTTGTTTTCTGATCATTAAATTTTCTTTCGTAACATCTTTTTATTTATTCATTTATAGTTGTAGCATTTATTGTGAAATAAGCATCAAATTGAAGTATGAGCCATTTAAAGCAAAATTGGTAAAGTCAATTGTTTGTTGTGGGAGATGAACAGAATTTTACATTGATTGTTGAAACAACTAAGTTCACTGACTCATTTTCTTTGTTGTAGAATATGTGAAATATTATTTTTGTAGAAAATGTGGTATATAGTAAAAATCTTAGTATCCTGCATTCGCTAAAAAGTTTATAATCCAGTTTATCTCATTCCACTAAAATGGCATAGGCCACTTTTGCATTTAATCGCTAATATTATACTGGCATTTAAAAAGAAGTTACATCATGGATAGCAAAGACACACACATGCATAACTAACACACATATCCTGTTCAAATGCATGAGTAAGCAGAGGAAGGGGCACCACAGATTATCAGTGTTTAGGGCCCTAACAAGCCTTAATCGGGCCCTGCCTACAGGGCTTACTTAGGTGATTTAGCATTGTTTATACAAGAAGGTGAGAATTTGACATAATTAGCTTTTATTGTTACATTTCTACAATCAATTCTTTGCCTGAAGGCACTATCTATCCCAGTACACAATGTGCCATTCTCAATTAATCTCAATCCTTTATCTACTACATTAAGAATTGGAGCCCTTGAATAGAGACCAATAACTGAGTAATTCAGCGAAAGCTTTTCACATGGTAAAAGGAATCCATCACAGTCTCAAGTTGGCACAGCCACTGCATCCATGAATTAGATGTAGAAAGTATGGGCTGGCAAGAGGTGACTCTTAATTATTTCCTAGGTGGCTATGCAAATCTGTTTCCTGGCTGAGCCACATCAACAGTACACTGTGTGAAAACATTCCACCCAGAATTTTAATTCTTTGTTGGAAGTTGTAAATATTGATCTTATTTTGTATTGGTTACCATAAATATGGGATATTGGGAAGGGAATATAAGATCTCCAAAGTGTTACATTTAGCCAAAGCAGACACTTCTTGGACATCGGAAGTGTTTTCTAAAACTTTTGTGTAGAGATGCTAGGAAAGAATTATTCTGCCTTTAAAATAAGAAGCTATAAATATAATGTAAGCTAGAGATTCTTACTACTAATTTGTAAGCGAGAATGAAGCCTCCACACAAACATTTGAAGCATAGAAAAAAAAAATTCTAAAAATGCATTTATATCCTTGATTTGTCAGTGTGTGACATTGGTATTCCCTTTCATTTTTTAATTACATAATCCCATTGAGTATTTTCTTGTTTTTTTGTGCCTTTCTTTTTATTTAAACTATTTTGAGTTATGTTTCTAACACTTTTAAATCACAAAATACTGACCCAAACCTCAGTACATCTGCCATTTATCTAACAAGCGCTTCCCAGTTTGCTAGACTCTGAGGATAGAAAAATAAATTGCACATTTTTTTTCCTTAAAGAACTTACATTCTTATTCAACAAAAAGACTTTTTGGATTATCTAGCATACATGGCCAAAAAGTCTCCTCTTCTAACTTAAGCTGATCAGAAGACTTTGTGAAGTATTAGTTTTGATTTCAAAAAACAGTTACCAGGGGAATTGTCTGGACTGTGTTATATTTTATTTAAAGGGTTTCAAAGTACTATTAGATTAATATCAATTCAATTTTGAAAAAAATCAATGTTTTGGCAGCTATTTTAAGCCATTTATTGCTTTTCTACACATTCTATCCATGAGGCTACATTGTCTTTGAAGTTTGGAGGATACGCATACAGCAACTTCAGCAAAATTATTATTTCATCACCACCAGCCATTGGGAAAACCAAAAAGATAGGCAAAAAATAATGATTACCTAAAGATGACTGTTGAAAAAAGTGAACAACAAATAAATTGCATAAAATGTTTATTATCAAGTTATTCTAGTTTATAGACAGGAGGAATTCCTGTTAAATTATAAATGAGGTGATATTTGAACCAACATATATATTTATAATTGCCTGATTAGTTATAAGAACAAACAAAAGTATCTGATGCTTAATCTACAAATGCATGTTTAGCAAAAAGCTTATTTTTGCCAGGAATTATGAACCAAAATTGTTCCTTTCAAATTAAAATTTGAAGCCCTTGGACTTGGTCGAGAATATAGATGGGTTGATCTCGTATGGCCATGTTGATTGTCTTTGAAAGGCATGTCCCAGGTGACTCTAAAACAGTAAAACCATTAGAAGCATCTCCTCTAGAGCTGTCTGGTATTGATTTTCTTCTACAACTGAGACACGAATCAATAACACTTCTTTGACAGTCATCATTACTAAAGTGGGGTCACATTGTACTCCAACACTTCCTGGTATAAATCAAGAATATTATTGTAAAATGCTATTTCTTAACTAGTCACAGGAATTTTTCAGTTAGTAAGGAGAGTTCATGTGCATGATGCAGCATATCCATTTAGAGTGCAGTTTTTGCACAATCAAGGGTTTTTGAAGGTCTTCTAATTAATTTTAGATTTACTACTACACAGAGGAAAAAAAACACAGAAGAATTTGTACATAGAAATTAAAAGCAATCAAGGTATAGAAAATTACATATATCCCTTTAATTCCGTGGGCACATGCACGTACACTCCTCCTGTCAATAAACTAGAATGACATTAAAATGCGGGAAGTTACATCCCAATCTTTTGATGTAATTTAAATCAAAAGTACAAAATAAATCAAAGAAAGTAAGTCACCAAATAGAAGTATTATCTGTTATGGTGTTCTCCATAAAAATAAAGTTGTTATTATGATCATTATTATTATTTTACTTCTAGTCCTTCTGTATTAGTTTAGCCTAAGAATAGGCATTGACTTGTTTTTCATTATGTGCAATGTCAAAGTGAACTGCCGATTTTGCAGGTGGAATGAATAGCTGCTTTGCTCAAAAATACCCAGGCAATCAGCCACACATTCTGCCAAACCAGCAGGATGACCACCTACTTGGTTTCAGTCAGATGGCTATTTGGAAAGCTTTTAGTCGTTATCTTTCTATGTGATGTAACTGCCCACTTTTCAGCATGACTCATTTATCATTTTATTCCAAAGAATAAATTATCTTGTATTTTTTTTTTTCTGGTTATCTTTCTCGAGAGTCTAACATGACTTTAATGTCAATATATTTTTTACTGGAAAAGAACATATGCAATATTTTGAAAACTGGCTGAATTTGACAGCATGTGAATTGGCTCTCAGAATATGTAATTTTCTTACATTTCCTTGTGGGACTTCCGTGTGTTTACTTTTAGGGTCTGGAAACTTAAAGCTTTCTATATAGCACCTCCTGAGATTGCTTTTAAGGTTCTTCAAAGTAGAATTTAAAAAAAAAAAAGAAGTCCCTCTGGAGGTATTGGATATGGAAAAGCCTCAGTAAGTACACTAACACTAAGTACTATATAGGCATGTCCTTTGCAAAGTGTAAAACGTTAAATAAATTCAAGAATTATCACTAATACTACATGGAAATTTAACAAGAAAAAATCCAGGTATTAGTTCTAAAGAAAATGTAGTAAGAACAGGAGTAGGGAAACTGATCACAGATAGACAACATTTACAACTTTGCAACTCTATATGTGCTATATAAACCCAAAACCCGTTGCCGTCGAGTCGATTCCAAACTCATAGTGACCCTATAGGACAGAACAGAACTGCCCCATAGAGTTTCCAAGCAGTGCCTGGTGGATTCAAACTGCCGACCTTTTGGCTAGCAGCCCTAGCACTTAACCACTACGCCACCAGTGTTTCCATGTACTGTGTATTTACCCTGTTTTTCCCTCTACCTATTCTACTGTGTTCTCTCCCAGCAACTTCTTGCCCTTTGATTAAATTACTGTTACTTCGTTAATTTGCATAATGGATAGGGGACCGAAGATCAGTGAGCAAGAGTCACATTCACAAGGTGATATGGATGAAGAGAAATGATTGATAAATATTAAGAAAATACATCTGCTGATGTATATAGCTTAAAATAGTTGCCAAAACATTGATCTTTTTCAAAATTGAATTGAGATTAATCTAATAGTACTTTGAAATTCTTTGAATATCATAATTCAATGGCATCAATTCTTCTTCGATGTTCGTTATTCATTGTCCAGCTTTTGCATGCATATGAGGCGATTGAAAATACCATGGTATCTTAGTCCTCCAAGTGATATCTTTGCTTTTCAACACTTTAAAGAGGTCTTTTGCAACAGATTTCCCTAGTATAATACATAATTTGATTTCTTGACTGCTGCTTCCGTGGGCGTGGATGGTGGATCCGAATAAAATGAAATCCTTGAAAACGTCAACCTTTTCTCTGTTTACTGTGATTCTGCTTACTTGTCCAGTTGTGAGGATTTTTTTTTTCTTTATGCTGAGGTGTAATCCATAATGAAGGCTGCAGTCTTTGATCTTTGTCAGTAAGCGCTTCAAGTCCTCTTTGCTTTCAGCAAGCGAGGTTGTGTCATCTGCACATTGCAGGTTGTTAATGAGTCTTCCTCTAATCCTGATCCTACGTTCTTCTTCATATAGTCCAGCTTCTCTGATTATTTGCTCAGCATGCAGAATAAGTATGGTGAAAGCATACACAATCCTGATGCACACCTTTCTTGATTGTAAACCAGCAGTATCCCATTGTTCTGTTAGAATGACTGTCTGTGGTCTGTGTACAGGTTCCTCATGAGCTCAATTAGGTGTTGTTAATTCTTCACAATGTTATCCATAAGTTGTTATGATCCATACAGTTGAATGCCTTTGCATAGTCAATGACACAGAGATAAAAATCTTTTCAGTATTCTCTGCTTTCAGCCAAGATCCGTCTAACATCAGCAGTGATATTCCTTGTTCCACGTCCTCTTCTGAATCTCGTCTATGCCAAGAAATTTGGGAGACAGCTACTGGCCGACTGACTGGAACAGATCCATATCTGTGCCCATTCCAAAGAAAAGTGAGCCAAGAGAAGGTAGAATTATTGAACAATATCATTAGTATCACATGCAAATAAAATTTTCTGATGATAATTCAAAAAGAGTTACAGCAATACATCGAAAGGAAACTGCCAGAAATTCAAGCCAGATTCAGAAGAGGACATGGAACAAAGAAAATATCCCAATTTTAGAATTTTGGGGAATGTGGAGTACGATAAATCTGTAATTGTAATTATAAATATATATTTATATGACATTTTGCCTGTCTTTGTTAGTCGTAGCATGTAATTGATAACAATTCTTTGTAAATTAGTTATTATATTGAAGTGATTAAAGGGTATACATTGTAAAAATCACATATTGACATACAGTCTAAACTTCAGTAGCCTGAACTTTTTGTAAGAATGTGTTGAGACAATTGTGCATAAGCGGAAGAAGAGGAAACAATAATAGCAACATCAGTTAGATCAGAGAAATATGAGAGCTTGTAATGGGAAGAAAGCAAAGACTATAAGTGCTATAGATGCTCTCAAGGATAATGTGGTACTCTACAATGTCAAATAGAATTTTGCAAACCAAAAAATCATCAATTGAAAACAAAATTAAAGGATTCCCCTAGAGATCTTCAAGTAGATAAATTAATTGCGCTTAAAACACCATGAATCAGCTATTTATATCCAATTTGAAATTAGAAATGAGTGAGATCCCAAACAGAATGGTGTAAATAATTTGAAGAATGGAGTTATTATGTTGTGTACATTAGCAAATCAGCCTTCTCTGGTTAACATCAATCCTCTTCACATTCTCTTCACAAGTCTCAGTCACTCAGTCATTGTCAATTTTGTGAGAAAATTGAGAGATATTGGAGGGAACCAAATTCTGTCTGCACTTCCTTGGAGCTTTAACTTCTGGGTGTATGCACAATGCACACACACCAATAAAGAATTCAAAGCTTGGGTCCACTATATCCTTCATTAAATAAATCTTGAAGTAAAATTATAATAGAGAAGTAAATTTTATAAGTTTAAGTGAATAGCATTTTTTATTTGTTCGCTTGTTTCTCAGCAATACCTTAAGTTAATGCAGAACTCAAAGGTATTCTCTAAGCTCTATTAGTTTTGAAAATATTGCAATATTTTCTTGAATAACCAAGAAATAACCTTTTTCTTATAATTTGTTCCACAGCTCTATATTCCCCTCATCGTGTGTCTAGAAACAAACTTAGACTGCATTTTCCAACATATTAGTAGGTGGTCAGGGAGCATAAAATTCCCAGGAAGCCATTTCTATAATCATGGCATTGGCAAATTAGCTTCTAGAAGCCATTAAACTCATATCATAAATCTGGTCATAGCAAATCTGTATGGGAATTAACGGGACACAGAGAATGAATTATGTATCACAGAACTGCTGAATGGCAAAGAAAGAACGCTAATTCGGAAGCACATTGTAGAGACAGAAATACATATTTTTTATGGTACATGTATTCTCAATATTAAATAACTGAGATTTTCACAAAATATGAATAATTATATAATATTTCACTTTAATCAACTCAACAGAAGCATAAGAATTCATAATTGTAAAAATATCCACTTTTTTCCTCTGGGCAAAAAGTATACAGTAATTTTATTTATTTTTGTTGTTGTTAGGTACCATCAAGTCAGTTTCGACTCACAGTGATTCTACAATGGAAGGAAACACTGCTCAGTCCCGTGCCATCCTCACAATCGTTGTTATGTTTGAGCTCATTGTTGCAGCCACTGTGTCTGTCCATCTTGTTGAGGGTCTTCTTCTTTTTCGTTGACCTTCTACTTTACCAAGCATGATGTCCTTCTCCAGGGACTAGTTCCTCCTGATAACGTGTCCAAAGTACGTGAGGCGGAGTCTCACCATTCTTACTTCTAAAGAGCATTCTGGCTGTATTTCTTCCAAGGCAGATTTGTTTGTTCTTCTGGCAGTCCGTGGTATATTCAATATTCCTCATCAACACGGTAATTCAAATGCATCAATACTTCTTTGGTCTTCCTTGTTCATTATCCAGATTTCACATACATATGAGGCAATTGAAAATACCATGATGTGTCAGGCGCACCTTAGTCTTCAAAGTGACTTTTGGTTTTCAGCACTTTGAAGAGGTCTTTTCTAGCACATTTGCCCAATGCAATATGTCCTCTGATTTCTTTTTATTTTCTTGTTGTAGTTTAAGAGAAAGTTTACAATTCAAGTTAGATGCTCATACAAAAATTTATACACATATTGTTATGTGACCCTAATTGCTCCCCCTATACTGTGACAGCACACACCTCCTTTCCACCCCTGATTTCCCTTGTCCATTCAACCAGCTCCTGACCCTCTCTGCCTTCTCATCTCACCTTCGGACAGGAGCTGCCTATTTAGTCTTATGTATCTACTTGAGCTAAGAAGCACACTCTTTACAAGTATCATTTTACGTCCCATAGTCCGATCTAATCTATGTCTGAAGAGTTGGCCTCAGCAATGGTTTCAGTTCTGGGTTGACAGAGAGTCCGGGGGCCATGTTGTCTGGGGTTCCTCCAGTCTCAGTCAGACCATTAAGTCTGGTCTTTTTACTAGAATTTGAGTTCTGCACCCTACTTTTCTCCTGTTCCATCAGGGACTCTCTCTTGTGTTCCCTGTCAGGGCGGTCATTGTCTAGTTATTCTGGTCCCAGGCTGATGCAGTCTCTGGTTTATGTGGCCCTTTCTGTCTCTTGGTGTAATACTTTCCTTGTGTCTTTGGTGTTCTTCGTTCTCCTTTACTCCAGGTGGGTTGGGATCAATGGATGCCTCTTAGATGGCCGCTCGCTAGCTTTTAAGACCCCAGACACCACTCACCAAAGTCATCCTCTGATTTCTTGAGGGCTACTTCCATGGACGTTGACTGTGGATCCGAGTAAAATGAAATCCTTGCCAACTTTGGTATTTTCTTTATCAGAATGTTATTCATTGGTCCAATTGTGAGGATTTATGGGGTCACTATGAGTTGGGATCAACTCAACAGCAACTTTTTTTTTTTTTTTTTGGTTTATCTATTAAGGTGCAATCCTTACTGAAAGCTATAGACTTTGATCTTCATCTGTACATGCTTCAAATCCTCTTGACTTTCAGCAAGCAAGGTTGTGTCATCTGCTAATGATAGGTTCTTTCTAAGTCTTCCTCCAATACTGATGCCACATTCTTCTTAATATATTCCAGTTTCTGGGATTATTTGCTCAGCATATATGTTGAATAAGTATGGTGAAAGGATACAAGTCTGATGCACACCCTTCCTGATTTTAAACCATGCTGCATCCCCTTTCTCTGCTCAAACAACTACTTATTGGTCTATGTGCAAGTTCTACATGAGCACAATTAAGTGTTCTGGAATTCCCATTCTTCAAAATGTTATTCATAATTTGTTATTATCCACACAGTGGAATGCCTTTTTATAGTCAATAAAACACAGGTAAACATCTTCCTGGTATTCTCTGCTTTCAGCCAAGATCCATTCGACATCAGCAGTGATATCCCTGGTTCCACATTCTCTTCTGAATCTGCCTTGAATTTCTTGCAGTTTCTTGTTGATGTATTACAGTAACATTTTTTAATTACCTTCAGCATAATTTTACTTGCATGTGATATTAATGATATTGTTTGATAATTTCTGCATTCTGTTGGATCACCTTTCTTTGGCATAGGTATGTGTATGGATCTCTTCCAGTAGATTGGCCAGGTAACTGTCTTGCAAATTTCTTGGCATAGTCAAATAAGTGCTTCCAGCATTGTATCCATTTATTGACAGATCTCCATAAGTATTCTGTCAATTCCTGGAGCCTCGTTTTTCACCAGTGCCTTCAGTGTAGCTTGGACTTCTTCCTTCGTTATCATTGGTTCTTGATCATATGCTACTTCCTGAAATGGTTGTTCTTTTTGGTACAGTGACTCTGTGTATTCCTTCCATCTTATTTGAAGCTTTTTGCATTGTTCAATATTTTGCCCATACAGTCCTTGGATATTGCATCTTGAGGCTTGACATTTTTCCTCAATTCTTTCAATTTAAGAAATGCCAAGCATGTCCTTCCTTTTTGGTTTTCTAACTCCAGGTCTTTGCACATGTCATTGTAATACTTTACTTTGACTTCTCAAGCCTCCGTTTGAAATCTTCTGTTCAGCTCTTTCACTTCATCATTTCTTCTGTTTACTGTAGCTATTCTACATTTAAGAACCAATTTCAGAATCCCTTCTGATATCCATTTTGGTCTTTTTTTATGTCTTTTTATAGGTAAATTTATAGTTATACATTATTGAAAATACATAAAATATAATGATACTTGCATTGGAGACAAAGTGATTATGATTGAAGTATTAGAAATAAAACTTGGCTTAAAGCTATGAGCTCATATCAGAAGAAGTCAGTTGCTGTGCTCTAGTAATAATAAAATGCATATTTAATTGCAGATAAAAACACATACATTTATATAAATATTAAAACTATAATAGTCTTCTAATGCAAATTATGTTAATGATCACTTTCGAAGATTCAGAAAGGGCATATTTTAGTAAGAATATGTAACTCCTTAGTATAAGAAATATCCTAAATTACATCTTTTATATACAATACTTATATGGAAATAGAAATTCAGATGAAGGAATTAGCATGGTGAACAAGCTTATCACTACTGGAACGCCTTGGGACCTGTAAAACTAATCCCAATTATCCAATATATTTTAGTTGTGTATCTTTTATGAACATGCCAGGGGGCCATTTAGAAAAGCTCCATCCTGTCAGATAGAAAGGTTTGCCTACAAGAAGTTGTTTGAACAGCCAGAGAGTCCCAAGCCTTCACAAACATTAGAATTTTTTCTATTATTAAACTGATACATCCTTAGAATGAGAAACAGGTAAGTCATTTATTGAGCTTTGCTAGTTGTTTTGAATAAATTTAGTCATATTCTCAAGGTGCCAGTGGGAAAGAGATAACATTCTTTTGACCATTAAAACCTAAAGAATGAGAAAAGTGCGATTTAGGGGACATTGAGATAACATATAGGAGATGGATTTTATGTAGTTAAATTGAGTCTTTTTTTTTTTTTTTATGATTTGACTCAGAACTTTATATGTTTTATTTTACTTTTAATCTTTTTTTTATTGTACTTCAGGTGAAGGCTTACAGAACAAATAGTTACTCATGAAACAGTAGTACACATATTGTTTTATGACATCGGTTAACAACCCCACAACATGTCAACCCTCTAACTTCTCAACCTTTTTTTTTGGGTGAAAATACACATAGCCAAAGATACACCGTTTGAAAAATTTCTACATGCACAGTTCAGTGACAATGACTACGCTCTTCCAATTGTGCTGTTATTCTCACTTAAGATGAAGGCTTACAGAACAAAATAGTTTCTCATTTAACACTTACTACAAATGTT
>NW_004443992.1:1035094-1061587 GCF_000243295.1 Trichechus manatus latirostris
GGCTTCTTCCCTTTCCATATAAAGTTAATGATTAGTTTTTCCATCTCTTTGAAGAACGTTGTTGGTATTTGGATCGGGATTGCGTTGTATTTGTAAATTGCTTTGGGTAGAATTGTCATTTTCACATTGTTGAGTCTGCCTATCCATGAGCATGGTATGTTTTTTCCATTTATGTAGATCGCTTTGGGTTTCTTGCAGTAGTGTTGTGTAGTTTTCTTTGTATATGTCTTTTACATCCTTGGTCTGAGTCAGTTTTTAATACTAGGGAAAATAAAGGGAAGAACAAAAATGCTCCTTATTCTGGAAGCAGGGGTAATTTAGTAAAATAAGTAAAACCAACACTGATTAGATGCTTAAATGTTAACCTCATTAGAGTTATTGCAACACAATCAACGTGTATATATTGACTTTTAAGGATGCTATATCTCTGTACAGGAGTCCCTGGTGGCCGAAAAGGTTAGAACTCAAGTACTAGCTGAAAGGCTGACAATTCAAACTCACAAAGAGGCACCTCAGAAGACAGGCCTGGTGATCTGCTTCCAAAAAGTCACAGCTTTGAAAAACCTATGGAGCAGTTCTTCTCTGTAGAAATGGGGTCACCATTTCAGTCAGAAACAACTCAACAGCAACAATAATGAACAATAATGTCTCTGTAATACATCTTACTTTATGTAAGAAAGCAACTATTTTCTTATTTTAATTTTAAAACCATTTTTTTAAACTAAGAATTTGAGTAAAAAAAAAAAAAAAAAGGTCAACTGTGTTCTCTTGGTTTTGCTATAGAACTTCTTCCCTCCGTGAATTTTGCTTTTCGAATTCATGTGGAAGTGGATAATAAAATTGCTTACTTAATTCCCTGTCTATAAGAAGAGCTTCAAAGCATGGAATCTAGGATGTCCCAAGATATTTTCTTTTTAAATTTTATCGTGGCAGGTGCTTATATGTCATTATATTGTGGAGAGGGAGGTTTATGTTTATATTTTTTTTTTCTATTTTGCTCTAAATAGATAATGTAAAAAATATAAAACTTGTAGTATAAAAGCAAATGAGAAGTATCTTTCAGGGAAATAAAATTAAAAAGTCTGACCTGATGGAAATAAATAAGAATAAAAGGAAGGACGTCTAATGCAGTGCCTCTGAGATAGCAGGGAGCTTTGAGGTGGCATTTAGATATCGTGTATTCGTAATAGTCAGAGGACTTAGCACTCGAGATCACTTAAGCACCTTAGCAATATCCTTTACCTTTATCTTCACCCATGTTGATTCTTCTTAATAAAAATAAACCACTTAACTGAATCCATTGTTCTCAGAAACCTTTTGCAGCTGAATTACTGTGATGAACTGTGCACAAATTTTCTAAAATTAAAACTGACTTAATTGATCCTAGTTTATTTATCCCCCAGGACCTGGTCAAGGTCATGGAATAGCAGTGGTTGATGTCACCCTGATTGTGTAATTATCTTTAAGAATTCTGAAAATGGTTCTTTTAATTTTGGATTTTACAGAGGTAACAATTATTATTTGTTGAAATAAAAAGAACCTATGTATTTGAAGAGACAGTAGTTATCTATGAGTTACTATAAGCCAAAATTTAGTTATCAGTTATCATTACTACTTGGTTCTTGTCCTAGCTCATAAAAACAAAGTATTATGGTGGAGGCCAGAGTCTTGCACCCAGGCCCATGTTTATATGCTTGATAGTTCAAATATCATTTAAAGAAATATGTATGTATGTATACACACATGCCAATTGTCATCAAATCAGTTCTAAGGCATGGTCAGCAGTATGTGTCAGAGTAGAACTGTGCTCCATAGAGTTTTCCACGGCTGATTTTTTGTAAATAGAATGCTAATCCTTTCTTCCAAGGCACCTCTGGGTGGACTCGAATCTCTAACCTTTCAGTTAGCTGCCAAATGTCTTAACCATTTGCACCACCCAGAACTCTCTCTCTCTCCATCTCCTCCTATCCCCCCCTCTATATATGTATACACACACATATATATGCACACAAACACATAGGTATACAAACACACATGCACATACACATATGTATTTGTTTTATTTCATTTATTTTTTAACATTTAAGAGGAAACATACATTATAAAAATTTTCAATTAAGACATATTTTCAGGGAAAGACAGTTTTTTAAATAAGTTCTTCTCAAACTTGGAATCAAGATATTATATAGAAGAATCAATGTTTTCTTTTTAAATGTGGTCCAGAAATTATTCAACATTGTTAAACACTTGTGAAATACATAACAAAGTTTGGAAAGGGAAGGGATTTTGGAGACACAGAATAACCAGATTAAAACCAAGGTTTTGCCACCTAATTTCAGGATAGATTCAAGTAATTTACTTAAACTTTCTGAATCTCAGTTTCCTTAACTATCAAGTGGAAAAGGTAGTGTATAACAACTTAATATAAGGGAGTTTGTACTCTGTCAATTTTTGTTGTCCTTCTTTAATTACCATCCACTTATCATTAGAGAAATCGCAAAATTCATATCCAGGAGAAGCTTAGGAGTCCTGAGAGGAATCAGTATCTCTTTTTACCCTGTTCTAGTTCTGTGTCACTAGCCATCTTTCTCCTCTTCTGCTCCTCAGGCTACTTGTATTATGTATATGCTTATGGCAGAACGCACTTAGCCTCTCAATCTGCTATTGCACAGCCTTCACGATCCCAAAAGTCATCTGTTTTAGTTCTAATTGCTGTGGTCAAATACCATACAATGTCTGTGTGAATCCTTTCTATTCTGTGCTGTTCCACTGTCTTAGTCATCTAGTGCTGCTCTAACAGAAATACCACAAGTGGATGGCTTTAACAAAGAGAAGTTTATTCTCTCACATCCAGTAGGCTACAAGTCCAAATTCAGGGCATCAGCTCCAGGAGAAGGCTTTCTCTCTCTGTCAGCTCTGGAGGAAAGTTCTTGTGATGCATCAGTCTTTTCTTGGTCTGGGAGCATCTCAGCACAGGAACCTCAGGTTCAAAGGATGCTCTTTGCTCCCAGCATTGCTTTCTTGGTGGTGTGAGGTTCCCATGTGTCTCTGCTCGCTTCTCTCTTTTATATCTCAAAACAGATTGCATTAAGACACTATCTAATCTTGTCAGCCTCATCAGTATAACCTCATCACAGTGATAGAATTTACAACACATAATGAAATCACATCAGACTACACAATCATACAACACTGGGAATCATGACCTAGCCAAGTTGGGGGACACAATTCAATCCATGACATTCACTAATGGATGTTTTTGCATCTCTAGAAGATTAAAAAACAAAAGTTCAGTCCAAGACTCTGTCCATCTACCCTAATATTTTCTTTTTACGATTGTTTAATATATCACTATTAACATTCCCTCTTCAAAAGAATCTTGTGCTGGTAGAGACAGAATTGGCCAAATCTTCATCGGGCCACAAAAGTAATGAAAGAAGTGACTTTAAATTTGCAAATAAATGCCTTCTTTATGTCACTCCATCAAAGCTTATACATCAAGATTGATGGAAACACAGATATACGACACGACTCAAGTATCTTTATTTTACATTTTCTTTATAATTATTTGAAAAAAAATCCTCAACAACATTTTGCTAAATGTATATTTAAGTAAGGTATGAGTGCATATTTTCTGATACATTTGTGCTTAAGTTAATTTTCATAAACCTCACAGCGTGACAGGGACAGGCTGGAAAGCTCTGGTGGCAGACACTTTGCCACCTGCCTCACTGCAATATACAGCTAGCAACAAAGCTAATGCTTCTTTCACTCACTGATCACCTTTCACAGAACGACTGAAGCTTTCTTTTGCATGTGGCACAGAATTTAAAGGAATGGCATTTCAGATTCATGAATGCTTATTCTGAGAATCTAACAGTTTTTGAAACTACCATTTCTCAGTTCTTATATTACAGAGCATAGACACATTTCTCTGTAAGCTATAGCAATCACTTATATAGAATGTGTTAAATAGCGTATGATATATGCTTTCCTTACATATACATACCACACACACTGCTATTTGTCAGACACTATTCTTGGGACTTGCGATACATCAGTGACTTATATAGAAAAGTCACACATAGTGACTTAATTTTTATTTAGAATAGTTGCATCTGTATACTCAATTTCTGTAGTCCTCCTTTTATAGTTGAGGACATTGATGCATAAGGAGAATGATAAACAGTTTTAGCAGTCAGTTTAGCTAAATGGCAGAGTAGGGATTCAGACACAGTTACATTTGACTATATTGTTGTTGTTAGTTGCTGTCGAGTTGATTCTGAACTGCTCCATAAAGTTTTCAAGGCTGTGACCTTTCAGAACCAGAAAGGCCTATCTTCCAAGGTGCCTCTGGGTGGGTTCGAACTGCCAACCTTTCTACTAGTTGTTGAGTGCTTAATCATTTGTGCCACTCAGAAATTCCAATGTTTGACTATAGAACCTGACAGTTAACCTTTCGACTCTGTCACAAACTTTAGAGTTAGATGAATCATGGATTCAGTCATCCATAAATCCATCGAGAATGTATGTATATTGCAGAATTGTTTTGAAAATTTGTAACTATATCTGCAAATTTCCTGACACAATTAGGGTATTCAATACATTTTAGTAATATTTTTTTTCTCTTGGATTTTAAGCTACCATCAGAGATGGCAAATAGATTACATTGTGAGTGCTAACACCTATCATTCGTAGTTGCTGGGATAACCAGCTAAATCTCTGTACAGGAAAGAGTGTACTGCAAGTATTGGTATTTTCTATGAACAAAGACAAGGGAAGATACTTTCCATGCCAGTGCTAAAATCTACGCTCTATAAATATCAATTCAATTTTGTTTCCCTTCAGGGGCTTTAATGGTATCCAGTTTCATTCCCGATATTAGAAATTTGTGTATTCTCTTATTTTTTCTTTGTCAGTCTTGACTGACATTTGCCAATTTTATTGATCTTTTCCAAGAAACATCTTTTTGTTTCATTGATTTTCTCTATTGTTTTTGTTTTCCATTTCTTTGATTCTTGCACTTATATTTATTATTTCCTTCCTTCTGTTTGCTTTTCTTTTCAGTTTCTTGAAGTGGGATCTTATATTATGATCCATGACTCTTCCTCTTTTCTACTGTGAGCTACTAGTGCTACACATTTCCTTCTCCGCACTGCTTTACCTGTGGTCCACCAATTTTAATATATTTTCCTTTTTTATCTGGTTAATTTTTGAAACAAAATTCCTTGAGACTTTCTCTTTGATCCATGGATTATTTGATTGTGTCATTAATTACCCAATGTTTGGGGATTTTTTTGTTATGTTGCTGTTATTAATTTCCAGTTTAATTTTATTGTGGTCACATAACACACTGTATATGATTTCCATTATTTTAAATTTGTTCAGGTGTATTTTATGGCCATGGATATGGTTTATCATGGTATAGGATCCATGGTCACTTTAAAACTTTTTACTCTCCGCCTTTCTCCTCTGACATTATCTCATTGGAGAATGGGAGGCTTTATATCATTCTTGCTGGGAGGAGAAGTGTGCCTCTGCACTGCTTCCATGTGACCCCCACTGACACAGCAGAGGGGCATGAACTCCTTACCTCTGAGCAGTGGTGAAAGTCCTGACTCTCCACTAGCCTCAGACACATCTCAGTGAGGCTGGAGGGATGCTTTGTTATCACCCTTGGTGGTGGAAGTACAGTGTATCCACCTGGTCTCTACTGATCCCAAGTGGGTGAAGAACCTTGTTACCACGGCACTGCTGGGGTAAAAGTCCCATCTCCCACCTTAGCCTTCTTTGACATCACAGAGTGGCTCAGTGCAGTCTGGTAAGGATTGAAGTCTCTGGACTCTCCTATCATCCTTTGCTAGGATGCTGGTTGGGGGCACATAGGTGGGTGCTGGCTGGGGGCACAGTTCTGTCTGTGGTATTTGCTGGAATGCAGTGGGTATTGTCTAAAAGTGTTCTGTCTTGCTAGGCTGCCCCTATCTTTGTCCTTGGGTTAAAGAAATCAGGCTTTTTTGGTACTTCTTTTTTTTTCTGTGTCTGTTGGCATTTCTAGGTTCCCAGCTTCTCCAGTACTCACTCATTCTGGAATATATGAGGAATCAATAAAACCCAGGGATCTCTGTATCATAGGTCAGGTCCCGATGTCCCTGTGTGCCTTCTGCTCACCACCTTTTGTGAGTTTACTTATATTTGTTTAATATATACTCTTCGAGGATTTTAGCTGTACTCAGTGAGAGAAATATGCAAATCTACATCTGTGCCATCTTTCTGGAAGTAGAGTCTTCCAAAGCGTTTTAATATATTATTTATTAATTCTTTATTTAAACAGCAAATGCTTACATATGCAACATCTTAAAAACTGGACCTTTAGATCAAGGGAAAGATTTCAGGGATTATCACAGTTACACTCTTAAAAATTTTAAAACACTATTGTATAAAACATGAATATGTCCGTCTTTTCATTTTAACCAAAAAATGTACTTAATTCATGATCATTCATATAAGTTTAAGAGATTATTTTCTGTTGTTATTATTTCTTTCATGTCAAAAAACGCCAATTTAATCCAAAAGGCTTTTTCAAGTAGAAGTATTTTACTCTGCTCAACATGTGATCTAATTACACATTTGTTTTTAATCGATAGTGAAGTCTGTCAGCTAGGTAACTATGCAAAGATATGCGAATTTACAGCATTTTTAATTAGCTCTTTCATTACACGTATTCTAAAAATACAGCCCAAAAATCTATACTTATCATAAACATGCAAGCCTTAATCTTCTTGGCATGTTGTAAAAGGCAGTCATCTCATGAGACACTGTTGTTTCTTCATCTCAATGTTTTTTCAAATGATAAAGCAAAACTGTGACTTTTTATCTGGCACTGAACTAGCAGTGTGAGTCACAGGAGAGAAAAACTTTAGGTGGTCATGACAGGAAGAAGCATGAAATGAATTTACTGACAGAACTTAATGCTACAAGGAATAATCTTATCACTAGTTTTATTTATTTATTTATTTTTTGATTTTTTTTTCTGATACATCCTCCCATCTGTTGAGGTCCTTACCACAAGCATACACATGTATCAACATCAGTATAACTTTCTAATATCACAAATATGTATTTTCAAATCAACTGCAACATTAGGTTGAGTAAAATTCTGTTCTCTGAATAAGAAACTCAGGACTGTTCGAGACTGTTAAAATTAGGTGGGAAGAGGAGAGAGAAGGAGTAACTATAGTGAGTTAATAACTTATGAGTGTCCAAAAAATCCGTTGCCACTGAATTGATTCCGACTCATAGCAACCCTATAGGCCAGAGTAGAACTGCCCCATAGGGCTTCCAAGGAGTTCCTGGTAGATTTGAACTGCTGATATTTTGGTTAGCAGCTGTAGCTCTTAACCACTACTCCACCAGGATTTCCAAAATCGTAAGTTTAGGACATAATTTATTTGTTAATGATGAGGAAAATATTATAAACACACACACACACATATAGAGTGCTTACTCTGTATCTAATAACATTCTAAGAATTTTACAAATGTTATTAATTTAATCCTCTCAACAATCAGATGAAGAAACAGAGACAAAAATAAATCACACAACTCCTTATCTGATCAAGGACGATCAACCTAGTAAGTGTATAGCCAGAGAATGACTGCAGTCTGACTCAAGATCCCAACCCTTGGCCTATACACTCTAGAGACAAATTTTGATATAACTCTAACCATTATACTTAAAAAATATCAGAGGAATGAATTTTTACACAATAACCAGCAAGTAGTCGATATGGGAAAAATAAACTATTTGACTATTTCTTCACTTTGGCAAATGATTACAACATGGGTTATGGCATTCTGTCCTATAAATTATTAAAATTTCTTTCACCTTGCAGTCCCACTGGCTTTCTTTGTTTTGAAGTGTTTAGGTTATAAAGTATAAGAGCTGAACCAGCTGAAATGATTCAGACCACAGAAAATAATGTTTTTATTTTGGTCTTTAAAAGGTCACTACAGCTGAACAGCACTAAATTACGTTGCTAAAATCACAGTGTCTGTCAACACAGGCACTTTCGCAGCTGGTTTTCTCAATCCGAGTTAGATTTGCATTTTTGAAATCATATTAAGGTGCCAGTAAGGGGTAAATTGGGCTTCTGAGTTTGATTGAAAATTCTGGATCATTGAAAACGTACTTTGTTTTTTAAGTGTACTTTAAAAATTGTTCTCAAAAAGATTATAATCTTCAAAAATATTTATTGATCAGAAACAACATGGCAAGTATTGATTGTAAAATATTTATTACATATATTTCTTATAAGTTATAATGAAAAAGTAACAAATAGTGGAGCAGTTTAAACCTGAATAACAAGAAAACCCCCCAAAAATGAAAAGCACTTCATAGATCTTATTTGCTCTTCCCTGTAAGCAGAGAAAATATCCCCTGTGCCACCAACACTTGCTGATTAGCTTCTGCCTAATCCCATATAGACAGAACAGCATCCCCATGGTGATACAAATTGAGGTCAGTCCTTACAATTATACAATGAAGACTATTGGCAGTTTGGAAACTGATTTGTTGCCAATAGAAGAATGTCATAAAAACTTTACATGTGCCCGATTTTGAACAGCACATATGCCTGCTGTGTTATTTAAAGTTCGTTGTTGCTGTTGTGTGCCTTCTAGTAGATTCTGATTCAGAGTGACTGCATATGACAGAGTAGAACTGGCCTATAGAGTTTCCTAGGCTGTAATTTCTATGGGAACAGACTGCCAGGTCTTTTTTCCCTCATAGCAGCTGGTAGTTTTGAACCTTTCTGTTAGCAGCCAAGTGCTTAACCATTGTTCAACCTTCCAATCCAGTCCTTTTAAATTCTGTTTAATTAGGACTGAATGAGGGCACCAAGAATTACCAAAACTTGTTTTGAATGTCATCCTGCTGCTGTGCTCCAAGTCATAAACAAGATCTACCAGAAACACCTCAGAATTGGGTGACTACAATTTGAATAGAACAAGTGAAATTACTTAAAGTATCAGAGACTTTAAATATGTTAATCATTGCTTGATATCAGAGCCTGAAATTTCCACCACTGAATTTTCTATTATTTTATTAAAGCATTATCTTAAAAATGGTGGGAGGAAAGATAATTATGGAAATGCTAAAAATCGCATACAATTGAAGTCATATATTTGATCGAACATTATACTTATAAAGACTAGTATGAAGCAGGAAATGGTTACGAAAGTAAGGACACAGAACAGGTGCATCTTAATGATATGATGAAAAGAAGAGTAATCCAAAGCAATGCTTGAGGACAGGCTCAGCTTGAATGGTACAGACCTGGGTGACATACAGGAATAATACACTATAGGCTGGAGAGTGAATTAGCTGAAAGTTCACCTTTTTGCAACTGGACTGAGATCATGTTAGAGACTAAAATTTCTTTAGAACTACTGGCTCGTTGTTCTAATAATCATATCCAATCATTATACTTCTCAGAGAGAGAAATACTAGTTTTTTCCAAGAAAGCCATGCATTAATATGTTCTTTTTGGAAGGTGACCCTTTAACTTGCTAGGCAATTAAGTGTTGGAGAGTGATGCTTTGATTGGGTGATCTAATCCAGTTTGGGAAAGGTAACATATTAGGTTTCAAAACTGGTCATTTTCAAAGAGTTCGGCTGCTAACCAAAATGTCAGTAGTTCTAATCCCCAGCTGCTCCTCAGAAACCCTATGGGGAAGTTCTACTCTGTCCTATAGGGTCACTATGAGTTGAAATTGACTTGAGGACAATGGATTTGGTTTGGTTTGGTATAAAGATTTACCTGCCAATTATAGGGTAGTGGTTTATTTGGGAATAATCTCTTCCTTATTGTTTTAAGGATAAGAAAGGAAGTCAAATATACAGTGAAATCACCAATTTGAAAATTGTGGATCAAAATTTTTTATTTTTAGTAAATTTAAATGGACCTCATCATGATTGTACTCTTCTTAAAACTCATCAGTACATTTGAAAAGTAATGCTACTTGCTAGATATTAATACTTGAAAAGATAAAATGAACCAACTCTTGGTAAGTAATTAGAACTCTGGCATATAGCAGATAACAAATATCAGTTATTATTATTAGATTCTTCTACATACAAAGGATTTGAGTTAAATATCACATTTCATGGTTTAAGAGTACAAAAACACAAACAGAAGTCTATCCAAGAACAAAGTTTAATACTAATGGTAGGGGAAGCCCTCATAAAGATTATATATTCATTTATGTATTAAATTTATTTATTATTAAACAATATTTTTGGAGAATTTACTTTGTGCCAGGAAAAATCAAAAGTGATTTATACTTGGAAAGTAATAACATTTTTAATGAATCAAACATTAAATGAATTTAAACTGGATGTATATGAGACAAAACTAAGTTCCTTGAGCTACGAGCCCTAGAGAAAAACAAAGAAGGGAATACTTCTTTTGAAAATGAAATAAAATATTGACAATTTAGGTTCAAGTAACTTGTAGATTATATATTTCACTAGAAACTAAACATCACACAGAAAAAAAATCTTAAAAATTATTTCATTTACAATCCTTGCATTGATATTTAACTAAGACTGTTCAGTAGCTTCCTCATCATCAATGAAAGATAAGGACATATTGTAATGTGTTCATCATATTTAATTTGGTTTCTTTCTCACCCTAAGGAAACGTGGACCATATTAAGTATTTAACTTTTAATCATTATTTGCTAAGGAAACTGCATACTAAGTGAAAAATTTTAAACAGACGAAGGCTATCCCTACTTAATAAATATTTTGGCAACATGTACTCAACAGTCCCACATACTTAAACAGCAAATCGTTTTACTTGTATCCAGAGAAATACCTTCATTCAAGGAAGTTCAACAGTTGAGACTTATTGGATCTCACTTTGGAGGTCTGAATATATTACTAGTTGAGGTTTGAAAGTAAGGAAAGTAAAACTGAAAAGCAATAAACAAAGTAAAAAATGCAATAACCGGAGATTGTTATGGGAGTCAAGATACAAAATAATACAACTTTTATGCAATAGTAGAGAACACAGTAAAGAAAGCAGTGGGCTGGATGGTTAAGTAACAAAAAAAGAAAAGAGATAAAAAATCCACAGTGAGGAGATTACAAAAGGCTATACAATTTCTAACTGGGAACATATAGGCTGATTTGATAAGGGAAAAAATGCATTTCTTTCTTTCTATTTTCCCTTACCTCCTGCCAGAATATTCACTAATGCATAAAATTTTCTCTACATGTCTGCAGTTGCATGCTTATGTGTCCATGTTATTCTGTTGCCTGCACTATGACTCCAAATCTGGGCACAACCTGTGCCACACTGAGCTTTTAAAGACTAAGAAGACAGCTATGTCATTCTTTGACATGAGCAGTTGTTAGCATTTAACACATTTTTTCAAAGTACTTTGAAGAAGGAAAGATCATGACTTGTCTTTTTATGTTTAGAGCTGAAAATCCTAAGTATAAGGAACATCTGACAAAAAAAAAAAAAAATACTCCTGAGGCTTTTTTATGTTGTCAAAAATGCGTTGATATCTCTTTAGTTACTAGTCAAGGAAGGTATCAGGTAGTTCTTTTGCAATATTTGTAGCAAATACCTTAACAGCAGTTAAGCAAATGCAATGCTCAGCTTAGTTAGAAATTTGAATACATTATAGTTATATGAAACTGAATATTCTTTGGTTTGTTCAGATAAAATTTTTAAAGGAAGTTAGTCAGATGTCCCAAAGCCACTTCCAGGTTCAGCGATTCACAAGGAGAGACTTACAGATCTCCGCATATAGCCTAACACATGGCTATGATTTGTTACATCAAAAGGATACACTGAAAAATCAACAAAAGGAGAACACACATGGGGCAAAGTATGGAGGATACCAGCCACAAGCTTCCAAGAGTCCTCCTCTTATGTAGTCACAAAGGATGTGCTCAATTCCTCCAGCATTAAATTGTGACAATATGTTGAACAATATGTGTCTACCTGAGAAGGTAATTAGAGACATAGTGTCCAAGGTTTTTATTGTGGCTGGTCATGTTACCACAAGGAGCCCTGGTGGATCAGTGGTTAAGTGCTCAGCTGCTAACCGAAAGGTCGGTGGTTCAAACTCGTGGGAGAAATACATGGCAATCAGCTTCCATAAAGATTACAGCCTTGGAAACTCTATGGGGCAGTTCTACTCTGTCCTTGATATGAGTCGGAATCGACTCGACAGCACACAACAACAACATATTAACATGTATCAACATTCCAGACTCCTAGACGGAAAGCAGGTGGTTCAGCACAAACCGTTGAGGCCCAGTGACCATGCTTATGAGGGAACGATGGGACACGCCTGAAATCCAAGTTCTCAGACACCAACTAAGGACCAGCACTGCAAGCAGGCCTAAAGTTTAGCAGTCTCAGGTCTGACACATTAATTCTTTTCTGCACAGGCATCTTTTAGAACTTACTTCTATAATCCGTTCAAAATTGCTTTTTAAGTGTGTGATGTTATTGGTGATAGCAATTTTCATTTTATTTTATTCAAAATCTTTACTGTAAGGTACAAAGCGATTGTAGGCCATCATTTAGAGAAGCAAAGATGGAAAAAAAACATGTTTTTATTGTCTTTAAATAATCGGTTAATGTTGATTACTTGGTATTATCCCAAGGTTTAAAGAAATCAAAGATTTACTTTTCTTTGGATACTTTCTTTTAAACTGCTAAACATGAACAATCTCCCTGTGTCATGGGCATTGCATGTCTAATCTCGTGTTACAGAAGGCTGGCAGAGGATTTGAAGAATCTTTCAGGTCTGATGGTGCTCAACAGTGTAGGTACGTGCTGTAGACACTACATATCTCGTTGTGAGAGTTCCTCTCCATTTTCTCATACAGTCAGAAATCTCCTTTTCATCATTCATGTGCATATCTCTGAAGCAAAGAAATCATTTCCCCGTTTTTTAAAAGGTGAATAAAGCATGACTACTACATGCATTAGTAATAGGAACTTAAGAGTTATAGTAATAATTACACGGAAATCAATACCACTGCTGTTCAGGCTGTGGCTATGCTCCCAACAGATTAGCTAAAAGAAATTCATCTTAAAGAATGATAATGATCAGAAGAATCAATGAAAATGATACTACTGCTTCAGTGTGACTGCAGGAGTTATCATTTTGGTGGTTTTATTATTATTATATTCAGGCTATCCACTTTGGCAGATTATACTGCATAGCGGGTGTGTGTATTAGTGTAGATATTGTACATCTCAATTGAACTCTTAAATATTTATTGCTCCTTGTGACGTGCAATATTAATTGTTCTTTCCTGTATGTTCCTCATATATTTTAATGTGGATATTAAAAATTTTAAAAAAGATAATTAATTGATATAATTTATGAGTAATTTTAGAACACTTCTTTTTCATAACTACATACACATGATACTCAGAAACAATTTACATTTATTTCTCTTCAATTTTAAAAATGTTATTCTAAATGTTCATTTAGTGTCTTGGCTTCTAGCTGGAGAACATATTTTTCTCATCAAATCAGAATGTAGTTCACTAAAGTATAATAAATTGTTTAATTCCAGGAAATACAGTGATCAAAATAGGATTACGCTGTTTGAAATGATCAACCTTGTTTTATACTGATGTAAAGTCTGACAAAGTTCATGTCGATTGAAGGCTGTTAGGACTTAGAATAACAAATTGTAAAGTCTGCAAACAAACTAAAATAATGAAATCTACTCTTTGAAAGTGTTATCCTTTGAAAACCATGCATAATAAGTCTACAATCTCTAATCATATAAGAAAACTGATATATGAATTTGGATTAAATTTAAGAAAATCTTCCACTTATCAGTCATTTAATCAAGTGCAAATCTACCTCCTGCATAATCAAACACATTTCAAGCTTAATGAGCAAGCAATAAACATTTACCACATCACTGAAAAATGCTAGTTAGGTCATAGGTTTATCCTTATTTTGTTAAGTAATTTAACTACTTCTAAAATCATTTACACTCCAATTACTTCACTACAAAAAAAAGAAAAGGAAAAGATTAAATAGGGTAAAGAAATTGAACTTCATTAAAGTGATTTGATTTTGGTCAATGTAATAACCTCTAAGATTTTATTTCAGTCTTTGTAGTTTTCAGAAACTGGTTTTATGTCCATTCTCTCATTTGAGCATCATGACTGTAAGGGAGACCAAGCGGACATTATTATGCATATTTTAGAGATAAGAAAACTGAAATTTTGATAGACTAGAAATCATATTCACTGTCACAAAGCACATAAGTGGCAGCACCAAGAAAGGAAGCCAATCTTTTGACTTGTAGATCAGAGTTATTTTCTTGAAATTTTGGTTTGATTCTGTATGTGTCTCTGTGTGTGTGTGTATGTGTGTGTGTTTGCATGTAAAGCACAAATTCAACAAATAGAGACTGTGTAGACTACAGGAATTTTTGTGCATTTATTCTTAAAATTCTATTTTGAATTTTTGTGGCTTTAAATTAAAAGTCACTTATGTTTACTGATCTAGCAAGTCACACAGTAAAACCTTGCTTCTATTTCACAGAACCTACGTGTCATATATTTGCCACTGTTTAGCTGGAGGATTTTGGTAACATAATACAATTTCTTCACGTTTAAGGTGCCTAATGGAGTCCCTGGGTCTTGCAAACTGTTAAGTGCTTGACTACTAGTCAAAAGATTGATGGTTTGAATCCACCCAGCAGTACCTCAGAAGACAGGCCTGGCAATCTGCCTTAAAAGGTCACAGCCTCGAAAACCCTATGAAGCAGTTCTACTCTGCACACTTGGGGTTGCCATGAGTTGGAATTGACACCATGGCAACTAACAACAACAACAAAGGTGTCTTATCTGAAAAATGGTGGCACTCTTGTTTCTAAAATAAAAGACAATAAAAATAGGATTCTTTCCAGAAAAAAAAATGGTTTAAATAAGTAAACTAAGGATAATAAACTTAGAAGTTAAAAGTTTAAAGGATATTGTCTTAGTTATCTAGAGCTGCTCTAACAGAAATACCAAAAGTGGATGGCTTTAACAAAGATAAGTTTATTTTCTCACAGTCCAGTGGACTAGAAGTCCAAATGCAGGCCATCAGCTCCAGAAGAAGGCTTTCTCTCTCTGTAGGCTCTGGAGGAAAGTCCTTGTGATGCATCAGTCTTCCCTTGGTCTGGGAGCATCTCAGCGCAGGAACCTTAGGTTCAAAGGACGCACTCTATTCCTGGCACTGCTATTTTGGTGGTGTGAGGTTCCCATGTGTCTCTGCTTACTTCTCTCTTTTATATCTCAAAAGAGATTGGCTTAAGACACTATCCAATCTTGTAGACCTCATCAGTATAACCGCCGCTAATCCATTTTGTTAGATCATAGTGATAGAGTTTACAACACATAAGGAAATCACATCAGATTACAAAATGGTACACAATCATACAACACTGGGAACCATGACCCAGCCAAGCTGACAGACATTTTGGGGGACACAATTCAATCCATGATAATAAAATACATCTGACATGGACTGATGTATTTTATTATCATGCATGGAATTGTGATGTATTTTATTATTAGTGTTTACAAATTTTGCTATTTTTATAAGGTTGCTGATTAATATGCATTTCAAATTGTTATTTCTCATAAATATAAGTATTTACTAATAATATTACTGTAATATTACTATAAATATTAGTCCATATAATTCTATCAACACTGGTGAACAAAACTAATCTTATAGTTTAACTCCCAGTAATTATTTTCAGTGTCCCTTGCCATCGTTCCAAAAATTCTTTGGGCATTACCTGAACCTCCCTCCTGTGTGTTGTGCTGAATAACCTATAGTCCTGCTTTCTTTGCACTTTCATCTCTTCAGCTGAGCACTGCATATGAGTATTATCTCAATTTCCTCCTAGTAATTGCAGCAGAATTTTCCTTGTTCTTTGGTGTTTATCATATGATAAAAGGTAAAATTAGTCTCTTCATAAAAGTTCTGCATCTCATTGTCTCAGCTGCTCAAGAAGATTGCACTGATTTATTCTTCTCTGTTTTACGTCTTTAAAATCCAGTTGTTGAATGACCAATTCATTTTATCACTAAAACATACTCAGTATCTCCTACGTTAAAATCAACAATAACAAAGTAACACCTACTCCCAACAAGACTAAATGATTCCCAAGTATTAGCATCCCTATTTTAAACTGAGAAAAATTGAGGCCCTGACTAAGTTACTAGAGCTAGTAATGGAAAGGCTGGAATTGAGGTCAGGCAGTCAGACTTCAAAGCTTCTGCTTTGACCATTCTGGCAATACGGTCTCAACAGCATTGTCACTTTGGCTTCTCAACATCATTGTCACTACCGTACTCTTTTTCTAGAACCACTCTTATCTCTTGCTGTCTGACTGTGATTACTTTCTTGCTAATTGTTACCTGGTAATTTCGCGGGGGGGGGAGCAAAATAGGGCCCTCACTTAAGCATAACTTCTGGAGTCTTCCTCTTGCATTGTGATTCCTGGTTATCCATAGTTACTACCTGGGATGAGGATTCCTCCCAGTAGTAGGGAGACTTGTTTTATATCAGAAGAAGGTCAACTTCTCTAGGCAGATGCAGCCACCTGTGCAGACTCGCACACACTGGTGTTTAGCCTCCAACAGCCCCTTTGGCTGGTAGTCTTTGTGAGTGCTCATAGACTCGATGTGGGGCTCCATCTCAAAATTGCACTTGGTAAAGATATTCCCATGTTAGTGACTCTCTTGAGAATGCTAACACCCATGATGAATTTCCACTGAACTAATAAAATTTCATAATTGTCAACCTTTGGGGTCCCAGAATTCAATAGGGTTTGGTATAGAGAAGGAAAAATGCCTTCTATCCTCAATGCTCTATCACTTTTTGTCAAGTGGAATTCAAAGATAGACTATGCTCCAAGTTTCAAAATGCTTGTATTAAGTAGTTTTTCTATTTGGGGACTTCATGTTTCTAATCAAAGGAGCTCACACCAGGCCAGATGTAGGATACTAAATGAATGCCTCTATAAACTTCCTTTTTCTCTACTCTTAAATTCAAACCCTTTACCATCATCCCCAAATCCTTTCTTCTCTGTATAATGTTATTGTCAACAATACCTTGGACTTATTTCAGAAAACAACAACAAAAATTCGATGGTACTCTATGTTCCTGGTTGAATTTTTGAAATATTATTAGCCCTTATTGAGAGACATAATACAAAAGTGTTGTCAAGTTTACATATGATTGTAAATACAATTCTAGTACTCTGGTCATACCTGCTTACCAGTTCCTCACAAAACATAATTCAAAGACTGTGAACCATTTCAATTGTGCTTTTATAACCTGTACATACAAGTATTCCTATGAATCATAATAACAAAGAAAGTTCAATCAATGCTGGTGAACAAAACAAATCAATTTAATGCAGATTTACAGAACAGAAAGCAGAATTTTTCTTTATTCTCTAGCTAATAATATGCCAAGCACCAATAATCCTTCAAGCTTTGGAATATGACTGGAAGAGGCTGCATAGGCCCGGCTCACTATTGTTTACTCCCCCATTGCTAACTGCCACATTGTCTCATGATCTTTTTTTTTTCTCCAGTCTCTACAAAAAGGTTTAAGATTAACCCATGTTCCTCCCTGGAGGGTGGAAAACAAGTGATAATGATCTAAGAATGAAAAAACAAACAAAGCATCCATCTCGTGACAAGAGTAAGCAGGATGTCGCCAGATAATCCCCAAAGATGTCACCAGATAACCTCTAAGAATACCAGTAGAAGGTTAACTCATCTAAGACATCACCACCTCAAGGGGAAACTACCACAAAAGATCCATAATCCTGTCCCTATAAAAGACTCCAGCCGATCTCCAGAGGGGGGGACAGGTTTTTTGGAGGAATCTATTCCCCTCCGTCTTCCTATATATCGATATATAATAAACATCTTGCTGCTCACCTCACCCATCTCAGAATTGGCTATTGCGGCAGGCTGCTCCAATCCGCGTTATTGCGGTAACACGACCATTTAAAATCTAGATTCTATTACAAGCAAGGCTTTAAAAAATGATCCCAGTTGAAAGGGTATTCTCTTGTAAGTTACTCATAAAGGCCTTATCCTGAGGAGTAACTTGAACTCTTAGGTAGAGAGTAAACTCTACATAAAAAAGCAACAAAGAGTTGTTATTCAATGATACTGATATATAACAAGTCTTTCCAGTAGGCAGGTAACTTTCTTTTGTCCTCACAGGCTGGGCTGTTAGTTTGAATAAGGTACCTCTAGTCATTTTATTTCTTCTTTTCATGACACTGTAAGGCAGCCTATTGGTTATTCTGATGAAGTTTTACTTGGATATGATTTTTAAAAATGCAGATATTTGTTATGTTAGTCCTATTGATGGTTTTCCCTTTAGTCAAGAATTTCAAAGAATACTTTTTAGCAAGTAAGACATTTCATAGATAATTAGATTTTTAAAAATCATCTTAATGCTAGAGTTTTTGTTTTGTACTGATTTGTTTTGTACAATAGCATTTTGACATGTAGTGTAATGGCTGAGAGCATACAAATTAAAACCAGATTTGATCTGACTACATATTATACTATAAAAGCAAGGTGTGTAGAATGGTTTTTGGCACATTATAAATACTAGGTAACAATTAACTAATTATTATTAGCATTAGTAGTATTATTCCAATAGAAGAACAATACAGTTTGCAGTTATGTGTGTGTAACACACACACACACAAATACACACGCACACGCCATGGGATATAAAGGTATTTTAAAAAAAGCATTCTAAGTAGTTTTTTTTTTCATTTAATATCCAGTTGATTTTATGTAGAACAGCTTATTAATGTATACATCAGAGAAATGTTTTGTTAAGATCATGATTTGTATGCTTCATGAAGAGTAGAAAAGAGTGAAGGGGTGTGTGTGTGTGTTTTTGTGTGAGCAAATAGATCGCTTTATTGCTTTTGTAAATTGTTTCATCCATTCACACATCACTCGAGTAAAGATAAAATTGAACATTCTCAGCAATATTCCACTGTATAATGGGAATAATGTTTACCAACTGGGCCTGAGAGATTGGGAAGAGACAAGTAAATTGCAATAGTTGGTAGCTAAGATTCCCTTGGTACCTGTTTCTACTGCTTGCTTTACCACACTATTGTAAACAGTCCCTTTATTAAAGTTTCCTCAGTTACTCTGATTTCAGTGTTTCATGCATTTCCTCCCTTCATCTGTGATCAAAATGACAGTTTTTTTTTTTTTTTTTCTAGAAATAGGAATCACATCCTTTACGCTTCTAGAATTGGGCCACTCACATATTTGAGAATTATAAAAATAACTTCCTTGTCAGAGAAATGGGACTCAAGAAATGTGAGACTTGTGGTGACATCATGATGTTAACAAATTTCAGAATTGTTTATATTAGAAGAAATGCAGGTAGAGGAAATGGCAAGGGGGCAACCAATGATTTTGGCACTTGGTCTCTGTGGCAGCAGTACTGATTATAAGGATTGAATATTTAGCTTTTTTTTTTCCTGACTCCCATTATGGTAGATTATTAATTTGCCATAATCCTTCACGCCTCCTTATATTCACATACTTTGCAATGTGATTTTGCAGCAACTCCTACCAAGAGATGAAATCTATTTTTCTTGCCCTTGAATTTAGACTTCCCTCATGATTTACTTTGGCCAATAGGCTATGGGGGAAGTTATGAGGGACTAGTTTTGAACATAAGCCTCAAGAGGCTTAGCAGCTTTGTTGTTTTCTCTTGAAACACTGCTCATCCATCATGGATACAGTCATAGGCTAGCCTGCAGGAGGATGGAGAATCTTATGGAGCAATGATAAACCATCCAGGAAAGGCCATTCTTCCTACTTGGAAGCTGACCAGTGACATAAATGAGCCTGGCTAAGGCCAGAATATGCCCATAATTGCTAACGTATAGAATGCATACTAAACAAATAGTTGTTGTTTCTAAGGCAGCAAACTTTAGATTTGTTTGTTATGCTGCAAAAGCTAACTGACACACTTTCTGTAGAGGACACAAAGAAAAAAGAATAAATAAAAAATCTTGAATGTTCAATTCAGATAAAGTTGGAAAACCAAAACACCTCAATGGCAGGTTTGAAGAACCCCCTATGTAGTTTCAGGACAGATATGGCTAAGGATTAATCCAAGGACTTGATTTCCCTAGGGCTACAAAACTATAGAGACAATTAAATGCTAATTCCCACCAAGAATCTTATATCAAGATAAGTACAAGGATTCAAAAGGAGTGTGACTCTGAGAGACAGAATGGGGGCTTTGGAGAAGGCACAGATAAGACTCAAAAGTATGGGTCCTTGTATTCCCTTCAACCTTCCTTGTCAACAGAGACAGCCTTTTCCTCCTGCCTAATTCAGATTTTGCCAACTAAAAACAGTTTTAATGACTTAAATAGGAACAGCTACCTTAAATAAGGTCGCTCATTTTCTTCCAGCCCTAAAACACATGAGGTCGCCATGAATCAAAATCAACTAAATGGCAATGGGTTTGTTTTTAATAAGAATTAGATGCTAACATATAAGGCTAAATCTGGAAGGAGATAGCCTGTAAGCAAAAGAGTCATAGAATCTCACCACATTGTGTCATGTGGAATACGTGCCAGGAGAAACATGTATGGAAGAGTCAGGCCCACCTTAGTCTTCAAGGTGACATCTTTGCTTTTCAACACTTTAAAGGGGTCTTTTGCAGAACATTTGCCCAATGCAATGCTTATTTTGATTTCTTGATTGCTGCTTCTATGGTTGTTGATTGTGGATCCAAGTAAAATGAAATTCTTGACAACTTCAATCTTTTCCCTATTTATCATGATGTTGCTTATTGATCCAGTTGTGAGGATTTTTGTTTTCTTGATATTGAGGTGTAATCCATACTCAAGGCTATGGTCTTTGATCTTCATCAGTAAGTGCTTCAAGTCCTCTTCACTTTCAGCAAGGAAGGTTGTGCCATCTACATAATACAGGTTGTTAATGAGTCTTCCTCCAATCCTGATGCCCTGTTCTTCTTCATATAGTACAGCTTCTCAGATTACTTGCTCATCATACAGATTGAATAAGTATGGTGAAAGAATACATCCCTGACACACAACTTTTCTGACATTAAACCATGCACTATCCCCTTGTTCTGTTCAAATGCCTGCCTCTCGATCTATGTAAAGGTTCCTCATGAACACAAGTGTTCTGGAATTCCCATTCTTTGCAATGTTATCCATAATTTGTTATGATCCACACAGTCGAATGCCTTTGCATAATCAATAAAACACAGGTAAATATCATTCTGATGTTCTCTGCTTTCTGCCAAGATCCAGCTAACATCAGCAGTGTTTTCCCTCTTTCCATGTTCTCTTCTGAATCTGGCTTGAATTTTTGCAGTTCCCTGTCCATGAACTGCTGCAACCGTTTTTTAATTATCTTCAGCATAATTTTCCTTCTTGTGATATTAATGATATTGTTTGATAATTCTGTATATCACTGAAGCACCTTTTTTTGGAAAGGGCAATAATATGGGTCTCTTGCAGTTGGTTGACCATGTAGCTCTCTTCCAAATTTCTTCGCACAGACAAGTGAGCACTTCCAGCGTTACATCTGTTTGTTGAAGCATCTCATTTAGTAGTCTGTCAATTCCTGGAGTTTTGTTTTTTGCCAATGCCTTCAGTGCAGCTTGGAATTCTTCCTTCAGTACCATTGGTTCTTGACCATACGCTACCTCCTGAAATGGTTGAACATTGACCAGTTCTTTTTGGTACAGTGGCTCTGTGTATTCCTTCCATCTTCTTTTGATGCTTCCTGTGTCATTAAATTTTTTGCCCATCAAAAAAAAAAAAAAAAAAAAGCGTGTTGCCATCAAGTCAATTCTGACTCATAGCGACCCTATTGGACAAAGTAGAACTCCCCATAGAGTTTCCAAGGAGCACCTGGTGGATTTGAACTGCTGACCTTTTGGTTTTCGCCCACAGAATCCTTCAATATTGTAACTTGAGGCTGGAAATGTTAAGTTCTTTCATCTTGAGAAATGCTGAGCTCATTCTTCCCTTTTCATATCAATGTCAATTTCTTGGTTTTGACGTTAAACTATAGCTATATAGGCGTTGTCATCATTGAGGGGAGCTAGATGAAGTGTTCACCCAACTCTTTTTTGCTACTTCCTGTGAGTCTATAACTACCTCAAATCAAAAAAGATAAAAACTATAACAATTAAAAAACACATAAGCGATATACCTGTGGTAAACAGAAAAATGGCCCCTCAAGTATATTGACACCCTAATCCCCAGAATCTGTGAATATGTTACCTTAAATGAGAAAAAGGACTTTGCAAATGTGATTGAGGTTATGGACCTTGTGATAGGGACATTATCCTGGGTTACCTGGACAAGTCCACCCCAATCATATTAGTCTTTAAAAGTAAAGAACTTCCCAGGCTGTAGTCAGAGAGAGATGTGAAGACAGACAAAGTGTCAAAAGATGCAACATTTCTGGCTTTGAAGAAGGAGAGTGAAGACCATAAACCAAGAAATACAAGTGGCATCTAGAAACTGAAAAGGCAAGGAAACAGATTTCTTCCTGAAAATGTTCTGCCCAGTGAGACCTGTGTCAGACTTCTGTCCTACAGAAATGTAAGATAATAAATTTTGTTGTCTTAAGCCACTAAGTTTGCAGTAATTTATTTTAGCAGCAATACTAAAAAACTAATATATATATTGTATTTGAAAGTTGATACTTCGTATAAATGTATTAGAAAACTAATACAATACCCAAAAATGTCAATGTGTGGACCTTTCTTCAATCCTTATTTAAACAAACCAAATGTAAAAAACATTTTTAACTTAGCTAGGGAAAATTGAATATAGCATGTGTACTATATGATATTAAGGAGTTGTTAATTTTTCTTCTTGTTCTGCGGAAACATCCGTAAGTGAAACTACAAGATATCTAGATTTTATTTAAAATATCTCTTAAACACACACACACTAAGGATTGGGAACAGATGATACAAGTAGAATCTGGTTGTGATAGTTAAGATTGCTTGGCTGGGGCATGATTCTCAGTGTTTATATGTGATCATTCTCATGATTGAATATGCTGTGAGGAGGCTACCAGTGGAAAGGGAGTTTCCTTGGCAGTGTGGCCTGCATCTGAATATAAGCAGACGTTCCGGCTTTTTGCTTGCTCTGGATTCTGTGGTTGCCTCCTGTTCCTCTGACTTTTCAGTTCTTGGGGTTTGAGCTATCACCTTATCTGCCAATCCTGGGATTCGTCTATCTTCACAGCCTGTGGGTGGAGTCCTGCTTTCCAACCCGCCTATCTTGAGTTTGCCAGCCCCTGCTGCTACGTGAATTGGAAGAAGCCTCTATCCTAATCCACAGACTTGGGACATTCCAGCCTCTACAGTTGCATGAGCTGTTTCTTTGATATAAATCTCTCTATATATTTATACACTTTACTGGTTTTGCTTCTCTAGAGAGCACAGCCTAAAACACTGGTGAATGGATATCTGGGGGACTATTTTATTATTATTTATATGTTTGAAAATGTCCTTAATAAATTTTTTTTATGTTTTTTCCCATAAAAAAAATATACATACTTTGTCATGTGACTCTAATTGCTCTCCCCATACTGTGACAGCACACCCCTCCTTTCCATCCCTGATTTCCCATGTACATTCAACCAGCTCCTACCGCTCTCTGCCCTCCCATCTCACCTCTGGACAGAAGCCCCCCCTTTAGTCTCTTGTATCTACTTGAGCTAAGAGGCACACTCCTCATGAGTATCACTTTAGTCCCACAATCCAGTCCAATCCGTGTCTGAAGTGTTGTCCTCAGAAGAGAATCCAGGGGCCATGCTTTCTGGGGTTCCTGCAGTCTCAGTCAGGTCACAAAGTCTGGTCTTCTTATTAGAATTTGAGTTCTGCACACACACCCCCCCCCCCCCGTTCCATCCGGGACTCTCCCTTGTGATCCTTGTCAAGGCAGTCATTGGTGGTAGCCAGGCACCATGCAGTTCCCCCAGTCCCAGGCTGATGAAGTCTCTGGTTCATGTGGCCCTTTCTGTCTCCTGGACTCATACTTTCTTTGTGTCTTTGGTGTTCTTCATTCTCCTTTACTCCAGGTAGTTGGCACCAAGTGATGTATCTCAGATGGCCACTTGCAAGCCTTCAAGACCCCAGCCGCCACTCACCAAACTAGGATGCAGAACATTCTCCCAATAAGCTTTATTATGTCAATTGACCTAGATGTCCCCGGAAAGCATGGTCTCCAGACCCCTATCCCTGCTACTCTGTTCCTCAAAGTGTTCAACTGTCTTCAGGAAACTTCTTGGCTTTGGTTTAGTCTCCTTGTGCTGACTTCCCCTGTAGTATGTGCTGCCTTTCACTTCACCTAAGACAACTCTTATCTATTATCTAGTTAGTAAATAACCATCATCCTCCCTCCCCACCCTTGTAACCATCAAAGAATGTTTTCTTCTGTGTTTAACCTTTTCTTGCGTTCTTATAATAATGGTCTTATACAATATTTGTCCTTCTGTGACTGACTAAATTCATTCAGCATAATGACCTCCAGCTTCCTCCATGTTATGTTTCATGGCTTCATTGTTGTTCTTTATTGTTGCATAGTATTCCATTGTGTGGATATACCATAATTTGTTTATCCATTCGTCCCTTGATGGACACCTAGGTTGTTTCCATCTTTTTGCTATTGTGAACAGTGCACAATGAACATGAGTGTGCATATATCTATTCATGTGATAGCTCTTATTTCTCTAAGATATATTCCAAGGAGCAGGATAGCTGGATCCTATGGTACTTCTATTTCTAGCTTTTTAAGAAAGTGCCAAATCGACTTCCAACGTAGTTGTACCATTTCACATTCCCACAAACAGTGTATTAGTGTTCCAGTCGCTCCACAATCTCTCTAGCATTTATTATTTTGTGATTTTTGATTAATGCTAGCCTTGTTGGGGTGAGACGATATCTCATTGTAGTTTTGATCTGCATTTCTCTAACGGATAATGATCATGAGCATTTCTTCGTGTGTCTATTAGCAGCCTGAATATCTTCTTTGGTGAAATGCCTGTTCATATCCTTTGCCCATTTTTTAATTGGGTTTTCGTCTTTTTGTTGTTGGGGTTTTGCAGTATCTTGTAGATTTTAGAGATTAGATGCTGATCGGATTTTTCGTAGCCAAAAATTTTTTCCCAGTCTGTAGGTTGTCTTTTTACTCTTTTGGTGAAGTCTTTCAAAGAGCATGAGTGTTTGATTTTTAGGAGCTCCCATTTATCTAGTCTCTCTTCTGGTGCTTGTGCATTGTTACTTATGGTTTGTATTGTGTTTATGCCATGTATTAGGACTCCTAGCATTGTCCCTATTTTTTCTTCCATGATCTTTATTGTTTTTGATTTTATATTTAAGTCTTTGATCCATTTTGAGTTAGTTTTTGTGCATGGGGTTAGGTATGGGTCTTGTTTCAGTTTTTTGCAGGTGGATATCAGTTATGCCAGCACCATTTGTTAAAGAGATTGTCTTTTCCCTAGTTAACAGACTTTGGGCCTTTGTCAAATATCAGCTGCTCATAGGTGGATGAATTTATGTCTGGATTCTCAGTTCTGTTCTATTGATCTATGTATCCTTTGTTGTACCAGTAGCAGGCTGTTTTGACTACCACGGCAGTATAAAATCAGGTAGTGTGAGGCCTCCCACTTTGGTCTTCTTCTTGAGTAATGCTTTACTTATTCGGGGCCTCTTCCCTTTTCATATGAAGCTGGTGATTTTTTTCTCCATCTCATTAAAAAAAGGCCGGTGGAATTTGGATCAGGATTGTGTTGTATCTGTAGATTGCTTTGGGTAGAACTGACATTTTCAAAATGTTGAGTCTACCTATCCATGAGCAAGGCATGTTTCCACTTAGGCAGGTCTTTTTTGTTTCCTTGCAGAAGTGTCTTGTAGTTTTCACTGTATAGATCTTTTACATCTCTGGTTAGATTTATTCCTAAGTATTTCATCTTCTTGGGGGATATTGTAAAAGGTATTGATTTGGTGATTTCCTCTTCGAGGTTCTCTTTGTTGATGTAAAGGAATCCAACTGATTTTTGTATGTTTATCTTGTATCCTGAAACTTTGCTGAATTCTTCTATTAGTTCCAATAGTTTTCTTGAGGATCACATCATCTTCAAATAAAAATACTTTGACTTCTTCCCTACCTATTTGGTTGCCCTTTATTTCTTTTTCTAGCCTAATTGCTCTGGCTAGGACCTCTAGCACAATGTTGAATAAGAGGGGTGATAAAGGGCATCCTTGTCTGGTTCCCGTTCTCAAGGGGAATGCTTTCAAAGTCTCTCCATTTAGGATGATGTTGGCTGTTGGCTTTGTATAAATGCCATTAATTATGTGAGGAATT
>NW_004443992.1:1063775-1088120 GCF_000243295.1 Trichechus manatus latirostris
ATTTGATATTGACTGTTTCTCCGAGCTATCCATAAGTTATTATATTTATTTATTTTATGTTTGCTTACTGTGTCCTAGTTTCTTGTTTTGTTTTGATATGCCCAAATAGGCTGCTCGTATGAGCTAGTTTGATTATTGGCACCTTTGAAGCTCTGATGTCCTGTCACCAGGTGGTTAGATCTGTTACTAGGTATTTGAGCTTAGGAGTCCACCCACTCCTCCTGTGTGGATTCAGCTCAGGTGCCCAGGTAGGTAACCACCAAGTGTGTGGTGTAGGCTCTCACAGTCCTAGATAGACATGGATGATTGGTGTAGGGACACCAATCAGCAGGGGGACACACTCTGAGCAAGGCAAGGGTCAGATGTCTCCCCTCCGAGTGTACTGGAGGAAGGTGTGCCCCTGTTCCCTGGAGCACGTAGGTGAGGGGATTTTGCAGCTGTTCTATGAGCACCTAATGTTGTTGGCTGTAAGGACTGGGGGGCCCCTCTTATTCATGGGCCCCTATCACAGGTGGCTAGGTGGTGTGGGTGGAGCCACCAGTCCTCAGGCCCTTGATGTGGGTAGGTGAAGACCTTGCTTAATGGACAGAACAGTGTCAAATGTCAAGAACCTACCACTTCACAGCTGGAAGGGTTGAAGTTAGAGTTCCAGTATATACCCTGTTGCACTGCAGTAATGAGGGCCTATGCTGCTGAGATGGGCCCACACAAGTCTATACAGGGGGAAAGGCACTCAAAGTCTGTGGATTCCTTATGCCTGTGCCTAGGCAAATGAGCTGTGCCTACCCTGAGTTCCTGGCTTAGGGGAGCCAGCAGTTTATTTTACTCCCGTTTGCTAATTTGTTCACTCACCAAGGCAGGGAGAATGGCTCCGGGCATGTCATGGATCCTACTTCCAGCCCAGGGGACTCAGCAATTGCTGAAGCCAGACCGGGACCCAGTGCAGAGCAGGGATCGGGGAGGCAAATGGGAGAGACATTTTTCCCTAAGTGGGTTGTTTTTGATCCACGCGGTAAGCTGTACGCAATTACTTATCTTTTGCTGAATTGAGGGCTGCTTCTCACTGGTTCTGGGTGGCCATGTAGACTCTCAGCAGCTGAGTCTCTCCTGGTGTGGAAAAGGCACCTCCTGAGCACGGCTGCTTGCCTGCCTCACTGCTCACCTCAGAGCTGCTCAGGCCTGAAAGGCTCAGCCTCTCTCCGGGTCAGGTCAGGCAGCTCCTTGCTGCTTCTGAACCATCTCTCCCTCCCCATGCCACTCAGTCTGGTTGCTCAACTTTGCCTTTGATGTACACGGCTCCCAGATTGCCATATATAATCAAATCACTTTTTTTTTCCAGTCTTTGTTGTAAGAGGGTCTACCAGAAGAGTCTGACTACTCTGCCATCTTGGCCCCACCTCCAATAAATTTTTTTAAAGCATGTTAATTTACAGAAATAAATAATTGATAATTCTAAGTTTAATATTACAAACACATGTATCACTTCTTAATTTAAAAGAATATAAAAGATTAGTTTTTAAAATGTTCTAAGCCTTGGTACATACTGTAAATTTTAGCCTTAGTGATGAACTCTCAAGTGCTTGAGTAAATGAGTCAGTAGCTAATTGATTTCTTAGCTGTTCTTTAGTTGTACTTTGTTTCTTCAGTATTAAAATTCAGCACATCATTTTAACATGTTAAAACTATTTCTAAATTGTTCTTCCATATTCTAACAGTGAGTTGCACGGAAATTAAAAGATAATTTTGGATAGGGTATGGACATGTCATCACAACACTCATCTTCTTGATGTTTGTCAATATAAACTGGTACTTCTTTCCTCTAATGTCCTGGTCTCCTTTGGACTCTTCACTCTTCTCCCCTTCCAATGTATTAGCCCAAGTTTATTAGTCAGGATTTGATTGCATCTAACAAATCACTTTATCTATTTTAAATAGAAAGAGATTTAATGAAGGATTATATATACTTACAAAGTAATTGGAAAGAATGCTACAGTAGCCTTTAATTTAGATCTCCAAGAAATAAAACTAACACCACAATTTGTCCACCTGGGGATCTACTACCTCCGCCATTAGTAGAAGTTGGCAAATAGCAAGAAAACTGCTTTAATTATTGATTAAAGGAATGTTACTCTTAACCTTTGATCCAGAGCTTTGGAAGCTGCCACTGCTCCACGTGATGCTTCTAGAAACCTGAGATTTCTGATAGATTTTCAATTTTCAAAACCTGGATGGCTCACATCTGCCCCTCAACACGCAAGTAGTGAATGGGCATTGGACATTGTTATAGAAAAACCTAAGTTCTCCAGACTATAATTGCTAGTGAAAATAGAAAAGCAGTAAAATAAAGATCTCTGTCTTATTCTATATTTCACAATTTGTGTGTGATATGAAAAGATACTACAGTTGTCATTTCTGTGACAGGACACAAGAATTACAAGACTATGGTTGATATTTATAATTTATCCCCCCCCCCTTTTTTTGTTTCCATATTTCCTTTGTCTTCATCCAGTACCTCAGTTGGTTATGGTTCTTTATTTATTTACCTAATACTTCATTCCTTAGGTTGCTGTATTATTATGTTAACTTTTATCACCACACATGAGAGTCGTGGTAGGCACTCTCTAAAATGGCTCCCACAAATCCCTCTTCATGGTATTTATAACCTTATATAATTCTCTCCTTTTGAGTCTTAGGTGAATTTAATGAACCTTTTATAAGAGATAGAATATTGTAAAAGTGATGGGATGTCAAGCCCAAGATTAAGTTACAAAAATACTGTGACTTTCATCTTGCTCTCCATCTCTTGTTCTGTGAGAAGCCAGCTGTCATGTTGGTAGTAACCCTATGGAGAGAATCAGGTGGCAAGAAATGAATGTCTCCAGTCAGTATCCAGCAAGGTCTTGTGGTTTGTCAATAGCTGTGTAAGACATCTTGAAAGAGGACTCATATTTAGTGACGCTTTGAGATGACTGCAGCCCCACCTGAAACCTTGATTGTAGCCTTCTTAGAGACCATGAGCCAGATGACTATCTAAACAGTGTTTGAATTCCCAGTTCACAGAAACTGTGAGATGACAAGTGTTTGTTGTTTTAAGTACTAAGTTTTGATGTAATTTGTTACACAGTAATAGGTACCTATTACAGTGGTATTGCAGACTCCCTCAGTTTCGGAAGAGTTCCGTTATCTTCTATAATCCTATTTTTCCTTGATAAATAAGATCAGTTATCTTAGCTATAACAGTAACTTACTTTTTGACCTGTCACTTATTGGAACAGGGAACTAATGACCAGAAAAAAAGTCATAACTGTGAGTTCAATGGAACCATCTGTGTGTCTCCTGAAGGAAGCATCCCCATATTGGATATTAAGAATTAAAAATAAAAATTTTCAAAGGTTTCTTAATTTCTATATTCTCTTAAGTGCAATGGGTATAAATCATACTCCACAAACTCACATGTATAATAAATATAATTTTAATTTCTTTTTCTGTGCCTCACTCCAATGGAGTAGCAGAAACTTGACAGTGGTTAATTTGGTGCCCCCAATCCTTCCCAGAGCTTGTTTCTAAGTTTAGTGCATTTACTTGGTGTCAAGACATTGGAGAGAGGAGGCATCTCATTCCCTAGGCACTTTTTTGCTTAGATATCATTTAAAATATCCTTGACCATTTTATCCTTAGATATTGGCTCTTATAGGATGCTATAGTCCTCCTTAGGATTCTCCTGACTGCTTGAGATACTGAGTCTTGCTGCAATGCTATTTTCTTGTGCTGTCAGTCATTATGTGGGAGTGGTGGTGCAGTTGTTAAGAACTCAGGTTGCTAACTAAAAGGTCGACAGTTCAAATTCACCAGCCACTCCTTTGAAACCCTATGGGGCAGTTCTACTCTGTCCTGTAGAGTGGCTATGAGTTGGAATCGACCCGATGGCAACGGTTTTTTTGTCAGTCCGTATATTGTGTCTTCTGACTCTCTGTGAGTCTAGACCCTGATCAGTTAATAAAGCTGATGGCCTCATTGCTCTTAGATGTAAGGCCTATTGTCTCCTCTACATGCATCCAAGATGAAGCAGCAGAACATTCTCTATATGGATGAAATCTGCCTTTTGTTCTTAATGTTGTTCCTCAGAACTATTCTCCAGCTGATGCTGTTAGTGTCAGAAGAATTTAACATAATTTTCATTAAAAAAAAAACCCAACAACACACAGTTGCCATTGAGTTGATTCTGACTCATAACGATTCTATGTTTTGCAGAGTAGAACTGCTTTCCATAGAGCTTTCAAGGCTCAGAGCTTTCAAGGCTCTGATCTTTCAGAAGCAGATCTCTCAGCCTTTCTTCCAAGGAGCAGCTTTGGGTGGTTTCAAACCTCCAACTTTTCTGATTGTTGTCATGCTAACCATTTGTACCACCCAGAGACTTCATACTCTTCATTAATGCATGTAAAACTCCTGGAAACCAAAGTAAAGAGTTCTACTTTTTATGCATAATTCTTTGAAATAATCAAAAATGTATTCTCTGTTTTAGTGATTGTGTGTATTTGTGTGCATGTGAGACAGAGAATCTATGTCTGTGTATGTTAGAGTAAGATGTAAGGAAGTAGGCAAAATAAGAAATACTAACTGGATATAATGTCAAAAAACAATATCTCACCAAATTATATATAATTTTTTTGCTCAGATGTTCTTTTCTTAAATGTCGAAAAAGAAATTTACTTCTTTTTTTAATTATTTGATCTGATGTATACTTTTCATCCCTTTTAGAAAATAAATGTAAGTAGATGTTCTGTAAGTACTTGCTGCTTTCACTGGAACTGCTCATGGCTCAGAGTTGTCATGCAGAAATATACATTGTTTCATGAGTTACTTTTTAATAAATGACTTCAAGATATAGGCTATGATCCTGGATCTGAGTTATAAATGAATTGTTCAAAAAATATTGCAAATTTGTACGCTTAAGGTCATATTTTGTGCAGGACAATTGTCGACTCAGACCTTTAGGAATGAAGGTTTGGGTCAACTCACCAAATAAAGACTTTTAAAAAAGCTGACGTTCAGTCTGAAGGATCTTCTTTCTGGTCAGATGAATAAAGACCAATAACATGGTTCTCTTATATGGGCTTGAGACCAATAACAGAAAGTAAGACTATAGAAGTTTTGCATATATTCTCTCTGCTTTATATGTTCATATATACATATTTGTGGAACCCTGGTGGCACAGTGGTGACGAGCTTGGCTGCTAACCAAAAAGTTGGCAGTTTGAATCCACCAGCTGCTCCTTGGAAACCCTATGGGGCAGTTTTACTCTGTCCTATAGGGTTGCTATGAGTCAGAATCGGCTCAGTGGCAATGGATTTTTTAAAATACATATTTGTATATCTTAAATATTTCCTTTTTCTCTCTCTTTCCAATTATAATATTATATTCAAGATGTAACTTAATTTTATAATTTAGAACTTAGAAAACAAAAGTATTCAGTGGGATTTTGAGCAGAACTTGAGGAGTCATTAATATATGTACCTATTGATTAAATGACTGTGCTTATTCAATCTGTATTCTGAGCAAATAATCTGAGAAGCTGTACTATATGAAGAAGAATGTGGCATCAGGAATGGTGGAACACTCATTAACAACCTGTGGTATGCAGATGACATGACCTTGCTGAAAGCGAAGAGGACTTGAAGCACTCACTGATGAAGATCAAAGAATACAGCCTTCAGTATGATTTACACCTTAACATAAACAAAACGAAAATTCTCACAACTGGACCAGTAAGCAACATTATGATAAATGGAGAAAAGATTGAAGTTGTCAAGGATTTCATTTTGGATCCAGAATCAACACCCTTGGAAGCAGCAGTCTAGAAACCAAACAGTGCATTGCATTGGGCCAATGTGCTGCAAAAGACCTCTTTAAAGTGTTAAAAAGCAAAGGTGTCATTTTGAGGACCAAGATGTTGCTGACCAAAGCCATGATATTTTCAATTGCCTCATGTGCGTCCTAAAGCTGGACAATGAATTAGGAAGACCAAAGAAGAATTTATGCCTTTGAATGATGGTGTTGGTGAAGAATACTGAATATACCATGGACTGCCAGAAGAATGAACAAGTGGGTCTTGGAAGAAACACAGCCATAATGCTACTTGGAAGGAGGATGGTGAGACTTGGTCTCACGCACCTTGGGCATGCTATCAGGAAGGACCAGTCCCTGGAGTAGGACATCATACTTGGTAAAGTAGACAGCAGAAAACAGGAAGACCCTCAATGGAATGTACACAGTGGCTGTAACAAGGGGCTCAAACAAAGCAATGATTGTGACGATAGCACAGGACCTGGCAGTGTTTCATTCTGTTGTACGTAGGGTCGCTATGAGTTGGAACTGACTAGAGGGCACCTAACAACAACATTGACTAAATGACTGTTGCATTTGTTTATCTCCTCAGTTTTGGAAACATTTGAGAATTCTTTCACTTGTACCAAGGATAGCTGCATTTTGTTAGGTGGAAACAGAGTAGTTGTGTTTTTTCATGGAAGTTATAATGTATGCAAAAATGCTGCATATGAAAGTTGAGTAGCCAAAGAAGTGGACTGGCCAGCTCTTGATTTATTGCTTCTCAGTACTCAGTCTACCCTTCTTTGTCCTGCTTTGTAATACAGGAGTTAGACTCTAAATATTTTTTCTTTGCCACCTGGCTCAGTATTAGACTTTGTCAATAGGGGGAGCTGAGGACACCCAACCACCAAAGCAGTGTATGATTCTGGTAGGCTTTATTTCCTCCCATGTAGCTGCCAGTGAATGGGTGTGTGGGAGGCTCAGGGGTGCTCACTCGCAAGGGAGTCCCCACTGCAGCCCAACAGGTTGCTGCCTGTGGACCAGCTCCTGCACACTAGCACTTTGAAGTGAACTTTGCTGCCACTGGTAAGCAGTTTCTTTGGAGTAGTCTAACCCATGTGCAGCATTCTCAGCCATACCATGACTGCTACCGTAGATTAGCTCCAGCCTGCATCCTGTGGCAAGTTTCTTTGCAATCAATATGCCATCTGTGGTGGCTGCGGCCTCTCCAAGAGGTCTGACTCTCAATTTGGTGTGTCTTGGGCCATCCTAAGTGAATAGTTCCTTCCTTGTTTGCTCTCAGTCATCCCTAGAAATAAAAGCTACTTCTTGTATTTGCTTTTTCTGTGTTCCTTAAAAGCCCTCTTCCACCCTTTTAGTAGTTAACCATTTTTGTGTTGTTAGTTAACTGTGCAGTTGGCTTCTATGCATGGCAACCTTATTATGTATAACAGAATGAATAGTTGCTTGGTCCTGTACCATCTTCATAATTACTGCTATGTTTGAGTCCCTTATTGTAGCTATTAACTACCTTTAACAAAACAAACAAACACACAAACCAACCCATTGCCATCGAGTCAATTCCAACTCATAGCAATCCTATAGTATAGAGTAGAACTGCCCCATAGAGTTTCCAAGGAACAGCTGGAGAATTCGAACTGCCAGCCTTTTAGTTAATAATTCTTTGCAAGAAATTTTCTTATTTGAAGGCTGAGAAGGTTTTGCTACCAACTAGACCCTGACTAACACACCTCTACTGTATAAAGCCTGCTCAAAACTGCCTACTCACCACAAATTAGAATGAGCATATTTTAATACTTCAATAATAATAATAACATAACAACTAATAAAAACTATACTGTGGACATCAAATATCTTATAGAAATCAAATACTGATGTTACATTTTATGTATAATTCTTTTTTTTAATAAATGTGTGTGGCATTTAGATGCTGAACGTTTATCTGTGATCCTTTTTATCTCTTTGTCAAATTGTGGAGCTAATTACTATTCAATAACAATTTCATGTTTTGTAAAACCATTATATATATGAAAGAACATGTTGACTTTTATCTCAGTTTCTCTGTTTTCTTGTTTTTTTTTCTGTTTCTAGCTAGTGTATGCTAAAGTGATGTGAACGAAGAAATACACAAAAATTTCACTTACGATTTATTACATATTTGCTAATGTGAGCAAAGGATATATGTCTGCTGGGTCACATAAAAGCAAAATGGTATAATAAAAGTTATACATTCAACATGCATTCTAATTAAGAATGAAATTAGTACAGGGAGATATTCTTTATGTTTTCTACACAAATACTTTTCTTTTGAGGTTTGGTAGGAAATAGGACAAATCACTATGAGTCGGAATCAACTCCACGGCAGTGAGTATGGTTTGGCTTTCTCTTGGTAGAGTCTTAGCATTGGGATTTTTGATATGGCCATAAAGTTTTCCACAACAGCATTACTCTATTGAGTTTTGTATATCAGTATTTTTTTTTTTGCTTGTGAGAAATAATCATGTCTATTCCACCTTATTTATGTACTGCTTTACAATCAAAATACGTGGCTGGGCCATGGTAGTGACTGATCTCCTTGAAATAGATTCCGTTTCAAAAAACTGTAATATGGACCAATGTAACATAGTTTCAACAAGATATTCTGATAATAATCTGTGGTTTTAGTTCTGTGTTGTACTGACTTTTGATTTCTATGGCTCCCCTGAGTATCTTCTGTAAGTTAGGTTAATCTCAGATAATGAAAGATTCCTGAGAAAATGAATTGATTCCAGCTTGAATTTTTTCAGTGTCTTCAGTTAAATCTAGAATGCCATTTTAGTGCCGTTGGGATTCATCTACAGAAACATATTACCTCCCTGGAGAGTGGTATCCAGGGGAAGGGGGCAGCCTTAAGATGCTAACCAAAGTCCTGCAAGAAAACCTTAAATATATTCCTGGAAACTCAAAACCTATAAACTCACCAGAATCTAGGAATCTAGAAATCTTCATGATCAAATTAATATAGCATGGAACATTCCAGATAGAAAACCTTGCAAATTTCAATTGTATGACCTGCCTTATAACAAGAGAAGTAAAAAAAAAAGAAATTATCAATATAAATATTTTCTGATTTAGTAAAGATGCTAGATTGAAAGATTGAGGCTAATATTGAAATTCCAGCTATATTCCTTCTCACCTTTATACTGTGGTGAGAATTATATTAATATCTATATTCCTCCTTTGATAATATAGAACATAAAACACTGAAATTTTTCCAAATAAAATATTCGAAAGAATGGTTTTAACACTCACATGGGAATGGAATTATTTACAAACATTGTGTGTCAAATGTAAGATGATATTCCAAATTGAGATTTGTGCACAACCTGTACTAACTGTATAATTGTACTATTATTCTTTACCATCATTTTCTTCTTTGTGTTCTAAAGTAATTTAAAAATGTTTGTCAATTACACAGTCATCATGAAAGAAGGGAAAAGAAAACTCTCAAGAGCATTTTTAATGAGAATGATGTGATTAAATAAGAAGTACTATAAAGAAGGTAATGAATCAAGCCTAAATAGAAAAATGGAGCAACTCTTCTGGGATTCATATAAAAGTATTTATAAATATGTTATTGTGCGTTTTGTAAGATAGAAAAGTAAATTAAAATAACACTTCAATAGATTTGTAACAAGAACATGTTGCAATAAAAGTTTGATGTTTGTGTGTGTGTGTGTGCTTAATATAGATTCACATTTAACTTTTTAAACCTACTGATATATTTGGTTAGTAATACATTCATTTCTTTATAAAATAACGTCATCTAATTTTTTTTTTATTTTAGTGTTTATACTTCAGTGTTTATTTTAAAATAAATGTATACAAGGCTTGATTTTCTAATTATTAATACATTGGTATCTAATTTGTTCTTATCTCAAATGGAATGGAGTATTCTCAATATGCTCAATATTCAAAGCTAAACCCGTTAAAGTATTAAATAGTATCATTTCATCTATGTTTAATTTCAGGATAATCAAAGTCTGTTACACATTCTTCTTTCTTAGAAAACTATGTGATAAACAAGTTTTGATCTTGCCTTAATGACTTCAAACTATCATGATCAATTGGAATCGAATAATTTTGTAATAAGAAAAAAATACATATTCACCTAAATTTTTGTCCACTAATTGGTGATTCTTCTTCCTTGTCATTGTGACTCAACCTCTTGCCCAATATTCTCCATTGTGATTTCTTGTCTAGGTTTGTGTACACCAACTGAAGTCATATATTGCCTTTGATTTCCACAAACGCCAGCTAATTTTGCTAGTGGTAACTTAATTGATCATTTTGGTATTAAAAATGTTCTTAGCCTTTTCCAGAGAAAAACTTTTCTGGAAGATTGTATATATGGGCAGTTTTGTTAACTAAGGTAAGTAAGAAAATTTCACTGAATTTTATGAATAATACAGAAACCAATGGAAACTTCCAGAATTTTGAATGATGATTTTTTAAATATAAATATTTAAATAAATATACAGCTTGAAGAATTTTAAAGACATAGATCTATCTTTTAATTACTTTTCAGTATCCTGATAGGTATTTAATGCATTCAGAAAATTGATATTACTTAATCTCATTTATTATGCTTCTTGTCATAGGAGATCTTAACTTAAAATAGTGAAAATCAACATATTATTTCTTCAAATGCTTGGAAAATGTCAGCATCACTGGAAATACCAAATCAAACAGGCATAACAAAATATTAAATATTTAGACAGTTCTACATGATTATTTGAAATGGAAATGACACATTTCTACGCTTGAAACTCATTGCAAATTCTTATGTAATTATGGAGGAAATTGTACTTACTTACATCAACTTTAATTATTTTCTTTTATGATGAACTGCAATTAAAACCTTTGATACACTCATATAAAATAAACTTAGATAACTGACAGTCTATGAACTCAAAATACCCGTTAACAAACTCTGAAATGGATCTTTGGTAAAATTATAATTGAGAATCACAGTAATGTTGGGAAACAATACAATCTTAAAAATACCTTCTGTGTGTAATTTAAACATAATATTTTTATTTTACAACTTTAATATTTAACACTACTAAGGATATAATATTTTTGCATATTATTTTTTAAATGTATAATTAACCAGAAGACTTTATGTTCTAGCCAAGCATTTAATTAATATTTAATCAGAGTTTTTGTTTGTTTTTAAATACATGAGAAGAAAAGCAATATATGTATAATAAAGTTATGGGTAGTATTGAAAGTGGGGATAGAGAGTTTGACATACTGTTTTCACCTATGTCACTTCCAGTCTTGGGATCTTGATCAATGGATGTACCAAAGATGGAAACTAGTTTCCCAGAACCCAGATCCCAACACAGATCTCAATACCTAAGACTTTGTTAAACTCATAATGTTAAAAAAAATTGTCATTCTTTAGAAACTGAGATATTGTACATAAAAACAAATCCAAGTCTCTGACCTATAAACCATTTCCTAGAACTGAGTAGAAGCTGACATAATTAGGCCTGTCCTAAGCTTTTTTGTTCACCATAATTCCTATTCAGACCACTTCTTTCTTGGACTTTCCCTCCATAGAGCCTGGAAAGATCTGAGTTTTTGAATCCTAATTTAACCTCTTCAAATTTTTGGTTTGAAAAATTAGGACATTAATAAAAAAAATTTTTATTCAAAGAAAAAGGAAGGTGAAATTTTTATTCTGCAACAAGTATAAACTCTCAAAACATTTTTTCTAGGTTACCATTACCTCAAAAGGAAAGGTGAAAGCAGCATACAATGCTACATATACACAAATCATATATATTCATATATGTGTATATGTATGTATTTCAGTACTAACATGATTGACATTCCACTAAAAAAAAAAAAATCCTATTCTGTAAAATTGCATTCAAAGTTATGTGAAAAATAGAATTGGAACAGATACCAAAACATATGTCAATGAAGAGATAATGTGTTAGCCCATCCTGGTAGACAGCTCACACTGGATGAACATTGCCACAGCAGATACTAAAAATCAAAAATCAAAACCAGCAAAACCTGTAGAGTGGTTTTGCAGCCCTTTAAATAAAGCAGGGCTGTTTGGTATTGAGGCAATGATACACCTGGAGCTCTGAGTCAGTGAAGGTGTTGTGGAGATAGAAACAGGAGGCAGTGTAACCTGTCAAAACATGAGAACTGCATAAAGCTAGGAATGCACCTCTTTGGTTATGAAGTCTAAAAGTAAATGCTTACATTTTGTTATTATTATTTTAGACACAGCTAAAAGAACTCCTGTTTCAGTGCAGCAGTTACGCTGAAGGTTTTTTTTTTTTCTTTTCTGTCAAACGATGTAATTGTCTTTTCATAATCCCATCTTTGTTTGCCTAAGAAAAATTACAAACGAACCAAAATCACTTTCACATTATACTGAAATCATTGCCTTAATTATGAATGTTGTATAATCTAATATATATTGTAAATACGCATGCATGCTTTGGCTGAATCAACTGGTTTCACACACACGCAAATGTACACAGTATATACGGTGGGATGTGTTGGTATTGGTGGAGCATAGCACTCCACCCTACCTCCTTCCCGTGCTGTATTTTGTATTGAGAATGATCTTCCTAAGAATCTTCTTCTTTGTATGGTTGTGGTTAAAGTTGGCCAAAAGGTGAGCCATACTCAAGATCAGATGTTTTGCTGTGAATTCACAGAGATGGTACTATTTCTGAAGACCAATAAAATTCTAGAGATCAGAGACTTCTATATCACCTTCTCTTTGGAGTCCTCTTTCTGGATTTGGATATGCCTAACTTCCAGATTTCCCCCAAAGCTCCAGCTCACTCATCTCCTCCAGGCCAGGTTAATGTCTTTTGTATAATTACTCAGCTCCATTTTGAATCTTAATTACACCACTTCCTCATAAATTTGTGTTAAGTCTAATTCCCTTACTTTACACAATCCACAGGAGTTTCACTTCTAAATAAACCCTGTCTGACCAAGAATGTTCCAAGGACAGCCACAACAATATCCACCATTCCATACGGCCTTCTTAAATGTGACTTTGACACTTTGTCATGAAGAGATGGACTTTCTCACTCCCAGACCTTGAATCCTGGTGGATCTTATGATTGTATAGCCCCCAACTAACCCAGAAGCTTCTGATTTCTGTTTTAGGAAGCCAGCTGCTATGTAAGAAGTATGGCAATACTGAAACTATCATGTTGTGAGAAGTCCAAGCCACCCTGAGACTATTTGGAAGATGAGATGCCATGTGGACTGAAAGAGAGACCAAGGAATACCAAGGTGCTAGACATATGAGAAAATGCACCATCACGGAAGTAGATATTACAATTCCAGCCATCATTTATGGATCAGAGATGAGCCAACCAAAGAAGCACTTATCGAAATATACCAAAAACCAAACCAAACCCATTGCTATCTAGTCAATTCTGACTCGTAGCGACCCTATAGGACAGAGTAGAACTGTCCCATAAGGTTTCCAAGGAGCGGCTGGTGGTTTTGAAATGCTCATCTTTTGGTTAGCAGCTGTAGCTCTTAACCACTGTGCTACCAGGGCTTCTATTGAAATACAGACTCATAAAATTTTAAGCAAAATAAGACAGTTGTTTTAGGCCTCTAGTTTTGAGATACTTTGAAATGCAGCAACAATAACCAGAACTTTCCCTTATTCCTTGCGAACATTCTTGATGTACCAGATGACTTTGATAGAAAATCTTCTGTGCTTACATCCTGAATGAAAAACTATATAAAAATTAAGTTTTAAATATTAGGATCATAAAACAATAATAAAATTATATATCTATACTTTAATTATATAATTAACCTGAGCATAACTTAGCATCATGTTAAACTGGGACTCCATTTCTTACATTGACTGACCACTGATGTTGAAGTTTATGACCCTACATACTTGGCCTTCTCAAAGATTAATTTCCTTCATTTATATGTTTGCCTTTTGTAATGACAACTTATAAATTACCATGATTTTAAGCACAAGGAATTATTATAATATTTTAAAAGTAAACACACCAGTGTTCAAAAACTCCTCTTTGTGACAGTAAATATTTGATATATTGAAACTGTTCTTGCTAAAAAGTCACAGCAAAAGGTGAAATGTTCGTGATAAAGCAATTTATCACTCTGAGTATGTATAAGCAAACCATAATTTGTAAAACTCTTTCTAGAGTGAATTGTAGGTTTATATTTTATTAACTCTGCTTCAGTCCATGCTGTCATCCAAAATTTACTTTTTCAACAACAAAAACATATTTTGCGAAGTGGTATTCCTGCCAGAAATGTATAAACTGAATTTAATGATGAGGAAACAACAAACAAACCAAAATTGAGAAACATGCTGCAAAACAACTGACCTATGTACTTCGAAATATCAAGGCTAAGAAAGGCGGAGGCAGTGGTCCAGATTAAAAGAAAGTAAAGAGATATGACATCCAAATTCAATGTATTTCTTGGATTTGGATTTGAGTTTGGCCAGGGGGAAAAATAATTCTAAATGATGCAATTAGGTAATTGATTAAGTCTGAATATGAATTGTAGACTAGCAAGTATTGTTCTATCAATTATAAATTTCCCTGTTTTGTTAACTCTACTGTGGTTAAGAGTATGACTTATATCACAATTGTTTAGATGTAAAGGGACATAATGTCTCAAATTTACTCTAAAAATGTTTTCAAAATATAGAGAGAGAGAAATAAAGAAAATGCAGCAAAATGTAAGCACTGCTAAATCTAGATAAAAATATTAGGATATTTTCTACTATTCTTACAACTATTCTGAAAATTTGAAATTGTATCAAAATAATGAAATAAAAACAAATTTTATGACAACATAATAATTTTTCATTGTGCTATTACACCTGTACAGGGAAGCTATGACCATTAAGCAATACAAGTATAAAATCAAAACTATCTAGAATCACATCATACATCCTTTTGTTTATGGGTTAAATGTCGTTTTGAGTTTGGTAGCATACAATAAACTACAGAGATTAGCAGTTTAATTGTGTAGATGACAAAGGGTCCATCTGTCAATTGATCAATCTATCTATGTAGATATAGATATACATTTTTTATTGAGACATGATTTTTATAGAGCACATAATCTTAAGTGCAGATCTTGATGAATTTTTTACATGTATACATCTATGTTCTTAGCAGTCAGATTAAGATACAGAATATTTCCAATACCACACACGATTTTCTCTTTCCTTCTCTTAGTCACTCTCACCCTGATGATGGTAGCCTCTATCACCATAGAGTAGTATTTCCTCAATTTAAGATTGCGTTGTAGAGGATATCACTGGAAGGCAAGAAACATTTGCTGAAGTGCAGCAAACTTGGGCTGGTAAAAAAGAAATCCCTCACAGATGCACTAGAATAACCTCATTAGAATACCACCTGCTGGAGTGTCAGTGAAACTCATTATAGGATATGTACCACTGGGTGTCTTCCACACTTCTACACCACTGGCAGCTATAAGAACAAAATAACAATAATAACAGCAATAACAAGAGAAAGCAGCTGATCAGAGCTGAATCAGAAAGAGTCTCCTTCCTTTTGTAGTGTCCCTCCATCACGCCTACTGGCAAAGTCTATCATTGTGCCAGCTGACAAAGAAGACATATTTATGGAATCCAGCACAAAAATTACAAATCAAGGCAACAAAGAGTGAATTTGAACTTAAGTAAATAAATTGACAACTGGTACATGTCATGTATAACAGATAGCCAGCAGGTTATCTCAAACTTCACCACACAATGGATCCAGGATGTCAAAGAACCAGAAGAGATGGTATGCCCCAGTTCTCAAGCACTTTCTAAGCCACTGCTTATGTTACATTTGCCATCATCAACTTGTCATACTGGCCAAAGTAATTCTCAAGGCCAAGCCCAGAGTCAGTGCTTTTGGGGACCATGTAATGCCATGGATACACCAAGGTGTGAAGCCATTACTGTGGCGATCTATCACACATTTCTACAGTTGATGAACATTTGGGCTGTTTTCAGAATTTTTTTCAATTATGATTAAAGTTACTGTGAAAATTCTTACACGAATTTTTAGTAGGCATAAGTGCTCATTTGTATTACATATAAAGTTGTCCCTCAGTATCCATGGGGGATTAGTTCCAGGACCCCCATGAATACCAAAATCTGAGGATACTCAAGTCCCTTATATAAAATGGCATAGTATTTACATATAACCTGTGCAAATCTTCCTATATACTTTAAATTATATCTAGATTGTTTATAATACCTAATGCAAGGTAAATGCTATATAAATAGTTATTATACTCTATTGTTTAGGGAATAATGACAAGGAAAAAAAAGTCTATACATGTTCAGTACAGACATAACTATCCTAGTCCTAACTACTGATTTAGGAAATAATATTGGAGTCATTATTCCCTGTCCTTGAGCATAGAGAATGTGACCCAGCTGGAGCTGGGCTCACAAGGACTCACAAGGACACATCAACTGGGCCTTGTGGTATAAAGACAATAGCTAAAATAATCTTGGAAAATATCTTTTAGGGAAACTTTCACATAAAGCCAATCAAACAGAACACAAAAGACTTTCCACTCATATCTTTTTCTGTTAGCATTTAGTGAATAGAAATTTGTTGGACCAATGAAGACCCTCCTGACTCTCGTTGCTGAAAATTGTACCAATGATTGTTAAGAAGGACAATTGAAAGTATAGGATCACAGTTTCTAGCCAATCTGAAAAGGCTAAGCTTTCAATGATTTTGTCCTTTTGTAATGTTAATATATACTGATGGCTCTGTAACTATTCTTTGGACTTGGGCAGACATGGCTGTGGCAGTATGCAGCATGCTTGTCCGTTTTCCCACTTTTGTCTGTTCTGTGATATTTCCTTGGACTTGGGCAGACATGGCTCTGGCAGCATGGTTGTCCTTTTCCCGCTTTTGTCCTTTTGAATATATGCTAAATAAAACTTTTCTTTTTGCTTTACTCAGCTTTGTGATGTTCTTCCTCTACAACACTACATAGTACACATAATTAACAATGTAACAATTTTTTTCAAATATTTTCTATCTGCGGTTAGTTGAATCCACGGATGTGAAACCTATGGATGTGGAGGGCTGACTGTATTCCCGGGAGTGAAATTGCTGAGTCATTGGGTATACAAGTGTTTAGCTCTAACATGTAATGCTCAAAAGATTTCCAAGGAGTTGTGATAAATTTAGCTTCCCACCAGCAGTAATGAGCTTCTTCCACATTCTAATACTTGTTTTGTCAGGTGTTTTCATTTTAATTACTCTGGTGTGAGTGTAGCTGTATCTCGTTATGGAATGTGTTTGTATTTCCATGATGACAAACGGTTTTGAGTGCCTTTTCATTAGGTCATTTGGATATACTCTTCTGTGAAGTGCTGGCCAAAAGTGGTAGGCAAGTCTGTTGACCATTTTTAATATGGGATTGCCTGTGTTTTTTTATTTCTAGGAATTCATTATATATTCTGGATACAAATACACACACGCATATATTTTCACTTTTTTATGTATGTCTTATGATGAGTAGAAGTTCTTATTTGTAATGAAGTTCTATACATCACTCTTGTTTTATGGCTAGTGCTTCGTGTGTGCTTTTAAAGAAATACTTGTCTACCTCTAATTCATGAAGCTAATATACAATCATTTCTGTTCCTTATTGAAGTTTTCTTGCTTTGTTTTTAACAGTTGTTCTATGATACATCTTTTTTGCATGATGTATGGTGAAAAATTGGGGCAAGATTATTTTTATATGAATATTAACATATATGAATATTAACATAGCATCATTTATTGAAAGACAATACTACATTCTAACATAACTTTATTCACAGTTAGAAAAACTCAATTTAGAATGTACAACCCCTAGGGCTGTGATAGTAGAACTCTGCTTCTTCCATACTGCTAGTTTATCTAAAAAAAAAAAAGGTGATGCAGAAACAAATTACCCTCCTTATGGTTAAAGTCTGTGCCATGCATTTTTTATTTCATCCTATGCATCTGCATAGTCAAGGGTTATAGTGGATTCCAAACAACTGTTTTAAGGTGACTACTATTAGCTACGTGAGATGGAACTTTCAATGTGAGCTACTAGAACCATTTTGCCAAAGATGCATGAATTTAGAACAAATATTTGACTTTACAAAATTAGGTTACCATTTCCCTTATGCATGCAATATGACTAATCATCAAAATTGTCCACATTGTGCTCAATCTCCTTTTTAAGATTCATTAAAATTTTGTCTAATATTATTTTTGTTACTATTGTTTTAAAAAATGACTGACTTTTTCTCTTAGTACTTTTATACTCTGGTTTTAAATAAAATAAAACTGAAGTGTTTGGGGAATAATGTAAAATTGGTATTATAGAGTGAAAATTCATCTGGTGTAGATTAGGACTTCAGGGCTCAAAGAGAGCAGGCAGCTGGCAATCACTAGAGGCACTTTCAAAAGAATCAATGTTGCACTTAATTTGATTTTTTAGAGAATTCATACATTAGCCATCTTATCCTGCCATTTTTAGCTAAAATCTTAATTTAGTCACGGTAACATTTTCTTTTGCTCTTTGAATCCTGGAACTATGTCTAGGGTGTAACAACACTCCATTGCCAACTGAACAGCTGTACCTTCTTCCAAACTCGCACCAGAAGTGACAATTAAACACACCAAAACACATTTTGGAAATTAGTCAAGGCTTAATGTCTTGGATTCATGTATTAATTACAGTGCAAGTCACGTTTTATGGTAGAAAGTTCATATGATCCATTAGACACCATAATTCCTCTTAGTCACACTTAAAATTAATGGTAAATATTGCCATTATGGCACCATGCCTGTCTTGTTCCAGAGTGTCTTGACAAAATTCTACAAGCTCAGTTGGTGCCTTGTTAATATTTATGGAATGAATGGATGGGATGAACAATTGTTGGAATTATTTTTATTGTTGCAGAAGATCACTGGACACAAACCTGTGATTGACTCTTAGTTCAGGGCTGAGTTTATGGTGTTTTTAGAAGACAAAACATTACTTTTATTTAAAATCCAAGATGTTTACTCCACTTGATTAGCAGACAAACAAATATTTCTTGCTTCAAATTTTAACTGGAATATAAAGAACGAGAAATGAGAATAAATAGATACTTGCTATTACCTAACATTTTGGGCTCATAAGGCCAATGCTCAGAATTCCATTTATTTTCTCATTTTCTTTTTTACCCTGTAATTTGGGTATGATGCCTACAGGTGAGTAATAAATACTCAGTAAAACTGCCTGACTCCCCATGTTGTGTCGTGTTATGTGCCATTGAGTCATTTCCAGTTCATAGCAACCCTATAGGACAGAGTAGAGCTGCCCCATAGGGTTCCCAAGGAGTGGCTAGTGAATTTGAACTGCCAGCCTTTTGATTAGCAGCTGTAGCTGTCAGTCACTGTGCCTCCAGGTCTCCATATGCATGGTTAATTAGAACAAAGAGGAATTTGTAATATTCTATATAGTTTTGTTGTTGTTCTTTATAGTAAATGACTTTATTAGATACTAAAACTAAATGTTACAAGCTAATTACCGTACAAAAATAACAAGATTCTAGATACAATTAACAAGTATGTGTTTAATGTGTTATCAATCAAAGTTTATTCAAGTATTTGGGCAGGTTTTCACTTTATAAGAGCCAGATGATGTTTCTATGCTTCTTTTTAGAGCGATTGTAAAGGTCATCACTACTCTACTGACCTTTGCTAGTGTCAGTGTCTGATAAGGGCTAACTCTTTCCCATTTTATTGTCAACTTGTGATAACCAAAACAATGCTGACACTAAAACTTGTAACCCAGCATATCCAGAAGAAGGGATTTGATTTTAAATTCTCCACTTTTGAAACATTTCTTATCACTATCATATTTTTTCCCTAGACTTGAGAATAACTTTTTTATCTAAGTTATCTAAATAATTTCCACCTTATATCTGTCTGGGATCAACAAGATAGCCACAAGTATTGGCTAAAATGTAAAACAAAATAAGTTAAAAATCCGACAGATTTTTTACACTAGTCTGCCCAATTTATCTTCCATTGACATATTGCTTAAGTTGTTAGAAAAGGAAGAAATTATTTGTAGTTTCTTGACTTTACGAATTTTCATAAAGTTCCTATTTTTTCTTATTGAGTCGGCTGGCTTCCTCTCACCTTATATCAAGCAGTAAAACACACAGAAATAAACACACACTGCATAACACTTATGCATACCTGGGCCTATTCATGAATGCTTTCTTCCAATTGAGATGTTTCTTTTTCACTAAGCAACACCTTAGTATTTTGACTTAATTCCATAATGGCAGTAATAGTGGTCATAGGCATATTTTAAGATTTATAAACTTCGTGCAGGAATTGTGCTTTTGCCTCTAAATGTATGTACTTGGTAAATATTTATTAATTATATTCTCAATATTTCTTTCTTTTTTCCTTAAGAAAGTCTATAATAGGTTACCAGTTCACATCCAAGTAAGATTTTGTATCATTATATGCTTAAATTAAATATTTGCCATCTACAACTGATAAAACCAAGTTTTAAACAAACTAAATAATTTTTTAATCTATGTTTTTTAATAGATAATAATGGATTTTCATACTTGTGCTGTATTCAAAGTTTTAAGTAAATATAACTGTATAGATCCTGCCTTCTTCCTCATATTGCTTTTCTCTTTTCCAAAATAAATAAATAAATAAAGTGCAGTAGTATCAACAGAATGGACTACAAGTAAATATCTTTATTAGGTAAGGAATGGAAGAAAATCAAGAGACTTTAGATTCTGAAGAAAACTTAGAGAACATCTAGTCTCATAATCCTTAACTTTATATATATATATATATATATAAATCTGATGAAAGTTATGAACACAATTTATAGAGAAATGGGCATTACTTCAGGTAGTACTAATTAACTACCTGCATGTGCCAGGGACTATACTAGCACCGGTGAACAAAACCAAAGATCTGAATTTATAATCTTTTGGGAAAAAGAGATATTCATCCAATAATCCCACAATAAACTTTTACAAACAGATAATTGCTTTCAAACAAAATGTTACAGGAAGCTTCAGGATCAGTTAAATCCATCCTGTCCAATATAATAATTGCAAGCAGCCCTGTTACTGCTAATGAAAGATTGGCAGTTCGAACCCACATGGCAGTTCTTCAGAAGAAAGACCTGACTGTCTGCTCCCATAAAGATTACAGCCTAGAAAAACCTATGGGGCAGTTCTACTCTGTCAGATGGGATCCCTATGAGTCTAAATTGACTTGACGGTACCTAACAACAACAAGTAGTAGTTTTAAGAAAATCAGGGCTGAATCGGCTAATAAGTTAACCAGAAGAAAGCATGTGAGGAAGTCTTTCAGACAAAAGAAATGACATTTGTAGAGGCACTAAGGGCAATAGGAGGTATGCAACATGATAGGAAATGAAACAAGTTCAGTGCTGTGGAAATACTGGCAGCAAAGGGGAAATGACAGGCAAAGAAGCTGAAGATGGTGGCGGTTAAGTCCTTAACAATCATTTTAAGGATTTTCAGCTTATATTTTATTATAACAGGAAGCCATTTAATTTTTTTCCTTTGGAGATAATAGATGATCAATAATAATGTTAAAATATCACTGAAGCAAGAACAGTTTTAAAAGAGCAAGAGAAGAAAATCACTCTTGCATACATAGACACAAGTTTTCTAATCACCTAACACAAACCCAAATCGTAAAATTAGTCTTTTCTAAAACACTCTTACTGAGATGCCTCAATGTTCCCCATGGTGTGCATTCTCTCTTGCTGCAACAATAAATCCAACTTCTTCCATGAGCTGAAGACATGAGCAACACTATCTTAGCCTCCCTCCCCTGTCCCGACTACACACACAATAAGAAAAAAGCAAAAATAGATTATTCTGGGAGAATGGAAGCATGGGGATAAAATCGTGAGAGAATTTTGGTTTCATCAGTTAAAAAAACTGAAAGGGGACAATTCTGTATCTTTTAAAAGTTCATCAGTCCTGAAAAATGGTGCTCTAGGCAGAAGCACCACCCCATCCCTCCACAGCAAAGATCCAAAAATCTAAGTCGAACAGAGAAAAACAACAATCCTGAAATCCTAAAACATCAGACGAAGAGAGAAAGAACTCAGCCAAGCACCAAATGGAGTGAGAAAACTGACAGAGAACGGAGAGCGAGGAGAGATTCATGCAGAGGTCCCCTACCAGCTAAGGAATTACGGATCTGCCATTTTGGACTCCTATCAGAGACCAGCAAACAGGGGGTATGAGAAAGTAGCTTCACAGAGCTTCCAGCGGGAGACAAAACAACCGGTAATTTGCGATATACGCTTTCCCACCCCCCACCCTCCTTCACCCCTACTCGGCCTCCTCTGCTTCCCGCAGCCACAATCTCTTGTCCGGGAAACACCGGCTGCTTGGATTCCACACACCCGAATGAGCCAGATCTCTGAGTGCCACTTGCTGGATGCTGGTGTTGCTTTTTTCCACTTCTTTTGATTTCTTCCTTACCTCTCACCACCTCCCCCTCCTTTCGCTCAAACACCTGGCTCCGTGGACAATCTTTGCTTCTTCCTGAGGGGCTGCAGAGCTCTGGTAATTTGGGATATATGCTTTCCCACTCCCTACCCTTCTTCACCCACACTTGGCCGTCTCTGCTTCCCGTGGACACAGTCTCTTGTCAGAGAAACACCGGCTGCTTGGATTCCACCAGCCTGCACTAGCTGGCTCTATGGGTGCCATTTGTTGGCTGCTGGTGTTGCTTTTTTTTCTGCTTCCTTTGATTTCTTCCTTACCTCTCACCACCTCCCCCTCCTTTCGCTCAAATACCTGGCTCCGTGTGCCATCTTTGCTTCTTTCTGAGGGGTTGTGGAGCTCCGTTTGAGTGTGGAGCTGCTCCCCAGTCTGGGCTGCCACGCTGGTGGGATCCCAGGGCTTTTGTTCATTTGTTTGTTTTGAATTGTTTGTTTGTATTCTTTTCCTTTTCTTGACTTGGGAGCTCTTTCTGGCCAGGCAGTGCTGCGTGGCAAGGAGACTACCCCCTCAGCATCCACAGATGTGCAGAGGGATCCCTGATGGCATTTCTTTCTTTATTTATTTTTTTCCTGTTTTTTGGGGGGCTTTTCCTGTTCTTTTTTTTTTAATTTGTTTTGTTTTCTTTTCCCTCTTTTTCTCTTTCTTCATTACTCACTTTCTCGTCTCTCTGTATCTTCCTTCTTTTTCTCTTCCCTAAATAACTACCGTTGTATACCTCTATGCCTTCTAGCCAGGCTGTACTGCAATACCTGAGAGCAACCTCCCCAGACCTCATAGATGCACCGGTGGGATCCCTGGGAACTTTGCAGTTCTTTAACCTTTCCGATTATTATTTATTCATTCTTTTCTTTTCTTTTCTTCCTCTTCCCTTTTCTGTTTTTCTCCATTTCATAGTTTCTCATCTCCACACTCTAAAGGCAAGCTCCCCTAGCATTCTTTTTTGTTTTTTTGTATGTTTCTGGCTCCTGTTCCTCTCTCCTCTCTCCCACATCCGTCTAAGCTCCACACATAACAATCTCCCTGCTACATCCTACCTACCTGCACCGTGTGTTTAACAGCATACCACCAAGAAGCACAGGCATGGCCTACTGGAACCTGCCCTGCACTGATTACAGACCCACCCTGGTGGCTGTAGTAAGTGCCACAAATAACCTGTCCCAATAACTCCTCTTCAGCTACACCTGCCCTGCTGTACCATATCTGAGTGACTGACCCTGCCAATTGGACAAGGAGGTGAAGAGTATTGTGCCCACAGTCGAGTAAACAAAAAAGAACACACAGTCCACTTGCTCAGACATAGTCAAATTAAAAAAAAAAGGGATGAAACAAACAAATCTACAATCAATAAATGAGAAAAATAACTACTGAATGCCCCAAAGACAGCAGAAAATATCAAAATATTTACAAAAACAGGACAGGATGGTTCCAGTAGGCATCCAAAATAAAACACCACATGACTTTCAAGTGGAAGAAAATGCACTAGAACTACCTGATAGGGAATTCAAATCTCTAATACTCTGAATTCTCCAAGAGCTGAGGCAAAAAGCTGACAAACATGAGGAAAAAATAGACAAATTCATAGAAAATACAGACAAAAAATTGGAAGAATTCAGGAAAATGATGCAGGAAAAAAAACCCAAAATACATTCACACCTAGAAATTATACAAAGACAACAATTAGAAATCCAAAAGATAAACAACAAGATTTCAGAAATGGACTGTCTCATAGAAGGGCTGAGAAACAGATATGAAATGGTGGAAGACAGGATCAGTGGAACTGAAGACAAACACTTGGATACAACTCTGTTCCAGGAAAACTCAGAAAAAAGAACAAAGAAAAATGAAGAGACCCTGAGAGTTATGTGGGA
>NW_004443992.1:1092904-1149165 GCF_000243295.1 Trichechus manatus latirostris
ATCTCCGAGGTTCACCGTTCAGCCTGGGAGTGGACAGCTCCGTAAAACCAAATGGTAATAATGAGGTATAGGAGTCCAGTGACAAGGGCCAGTAGGCAGAAGGGGACAAGGAAGCCAGTGATAGGGAAGCCAAGGTTGAGTAAGCATCGTGTTGATGTGTTGTGAGATTGTTAACCATTGTCATAGGACAACATGTGTAGTAACTGTTAAATGAGAAACTATTTTGTTCTGTAAGCCTTCATCTTAAGTGAGAATAGCAGCATAATTGGAAGAGTGTAGTCAATGTCACTGAACTGTGCATGAGAAATTTTTGAAATGGTGTATCTTCGGCTAAGTGTATTTTCACCAAAAAAAATGTTGAGAAGTTAGAGGGTTGACATGTTCTAGGGTTGTTAACCAGTGTCATAAAACAATATGTATACTACTGTTGCATGAGAAACTATTTGTTCTGTAAGCCTTCACCTGAAATGCAATTTAAAAAAAAAAGTTTCATCAAGTAACCTTTCTTTTTATATTAGATCTTGGGCTTCAGAAATTTATCAGATTCTTAATACTGTAAGATGTTAAACCATTATACATTCTGTATCACTATTAGATGTGTGTTCAGCTCTGCATTCTATTTCTGAAAATGCGATTACCTACACTATTACAATCAAGTTGTCTTTATAAATGATTATAAGCTCTTTCAATTTGCACTCAGTGGACTAAACACTTTCTAATCAGTGAAATACAAGTGGAAAAACTGATTGGGTTATCTCATCAGATTAAAACAAAAATAGTACCCTCTTTTCTCCCTGTAGTTCTTAACTTACTCCCCTCTGACCCCCAGTTTCCCTTTCTTTGTAGGCAATTTGAAACTTGTGGCAGCTTAACATTTGCATGTGAGAATGATGAGGTCAGCAGCTCTTGCTGTCTTTCATGTCTGCTGGTTAGGGAAAGTGTTATGTGGATTGATTTGCACTGGTACTTGGCCAATCCCTTGTTTCCCATTTGCCAGCTGACAGATTTTATGAAGGACACTAAGTGCACAGTTGCCCCCTCCTTTATGAGTTCATCTGTAACACTGTGCTATGTGCCTTTCCCAGTTTGAGCTTGTTTACTGCAGTTTCCCTCTCTGCTAAGAAAGGTGAAGGTTATTTTATGGCTGTGCAGATGATTGCCTCGCACTTGGTATCGTCTATAAGGTCCCTTGGTACCTCATATAGCTTCTTGAAATATACTTTCCAGTAGTTTTGGATGTCTTCCTGTGCTGTTAGCACTTTGCCATCTGCTGTCCTGATGCCACTGCAGTCTTTGGGTACAATTCAATGTTTACAAATCCCTTTGTATTGCTTCTATCTACCTCTTGTTTACAATATTTTTTACATCATTGATTGTTATTATTTTATCTCTCATAGTTTGATTTTAATTTTTCCCAAGTGTTTTTAGGTCTTTTATTGGAAAAAAATCATTAAGTGCATCATGCTAACATATGTAGTCTACTGCTCTAATTGATAATGTTGAAATATATTACAAATATTGATAGAAGTGAAAGCAATAACAAATTTATATCTACTAGTTTTAAAAGTTAATCTGTCCCTTAAAGTTGTATACAATTCACTTGTAAGTAATCTCTCTGAATCCAAGATGGTATAGTTTAAGATCTTTTTTTTCTATTTCATGCTTTATTTTCCAAATCTTGAATCCATCCAAGTGCTATATTGACCATTTTGTATGTTTTGTTTTTATTTTTGTCTTTGTCATTTTAATTTATAATGGATTTCCAAGGGGTACATAATATCAAATTCCTCCATATTCTATTATGTTTAATAATTAAGCTATTATTAAAGGAACATAAATTTCTACAAATCCTTGAAAGGAATTATCACTTTTATTTAAAGTCCTTTTTCTAAAAAGCCATCACTACTGACAGCTCTCTGGAATATATTTAGACACATCTGCCACTTTCATCAATAAAATTCATTGCTTAAAAATTAAAAACAATTTTTTTTCTCCTAACATGGTGAATTTAGACATTCCCCACATTGGACTTAAACAAAACAAACATCTTCATGGTTTTTATTGCTATCACCTTTTAGGTTCTTCTTTCTTCACTAACAGGAACTAGTTGTAATGCGGAAAATTCAAGGTCGTAAATAAAGGTGATGTGATGACACATGTTGCCAAGTACTGTAGAAATGCTTCTCAGAACCCAAGGGAAACTTTCTAAAATGCTTTAAAAATTACAAACAATGACAAAACCATCTGGCTTGAAATAAGCATATCTTTGCTATAAACTAATTTTATTGTTGCTAAATAAAATCACTAACTCAAGAGAACCATTCAATTTACTTCATATTTTCCAATTTTTCCAAAATGAGGATTTCCTTTTCATCCTGCCTATACCATTCTGCCTATAGCAATACTGGAGCCCTGGTGGTGCAGTGGTTAAGAGCTCAGCTGCTAACCAAAATGTCAGGAGTTAGAATTCATCAGGCACTCCTTGGAAACCATATGGGGCAGGTCTTCTCTGTCCTGTAGGGTTGCTATGAGTCTGAATCGACTCAACAGTAACAGGTTTGATTTTTGGTGTTATAGCAATACTTACTAGACTTTTCTTGATTACACATAAGTATAAGAAGGGATTCAGAAATGATACACCCGAGTCATTTTGAGGTACTATCCTCAATGAGATGGATTGACACAGTGACTATAATGATGGGCTCAGGCATAGCAATGATTGTGAGAATGATGCAGGACTGGGCAGTGTTTCATTCCATTGTACACAGGGTCTCTATGAGTGAGAACCAACTCAATGGAACATAACAACAACATAATTTTGTATTAGTTCAGTTATTTCCTTCAAGGAAAACAAAAGAAACAAACTAAAAAATAACTAGGAATTGGTCAAATGAATGACACTCTCTCTTTCCTGTATCTCCATACACCTCTAGTTTTTGCTGTACTTAAATCAAGTTCATATAATATAAAAATGTTATTTTTTATTTTCCTATAATTTCCTCTATAAGTATTTTTTAAAAAAGGAAAAAACTAAACCCGTTGCCGTCAAGTCGATTCCAACTCATAGTGACCTTATAGGACAGAGTAGAACTGCCTCATAGAGTTTCTAAGGAGCAACTGATGGATTTGAACTGCTGACCTTTTGTTTAGCAGCCAAGCTCTTAACCACTGTGCCAAAGGGCTTCTCTATTAGTATAAAACCAAAAAACCAAACCCATTGCTCTCGAGTTGATTCCCACCCATAGTGACCCTAAAGGACAGAGTAGAACTGCCCCATAGGGTTTCCAAGGGGCTGCTGGATTCAAACTGCCAACCTTTGGTTAGCAGCTGTATCACTTAACCACTGTGCCACCAGGGCTCCATTCTATTAGTATAAGCATCATTAAGTGAGGGTTAGGGCTAAGTACCATAATTAGAAAACCTAAAATTTAGCAATATTGGGTCTCTTCTGCTATCCACAGCTCTAAGCATTCTAGTACTGAAATAATGTAATAAACTCCGAAATACCATGACCTTTTTTCTGAGAAAATCAAGTAAGTTTCCTTTAGGTTTTCAATTTTTTCATCACTTCATTGTTCCCAATAGTCATATGTTTTTATGAAATCCCTGAGTACTACAGGAATAGAGGTACCAACTTAAGTGTAACTAAATAGTTCAAGATAAGGTTATCAGTTTAACATCCAAATCACTCAGATAATATTGTAATATCATAAGAGATATGCTTGAAACTTGGGCAGCATAGTGATTTGGGGTTTTTTTTTAAGTAGATGGAAACTTAAACTTCCAATTTCTACTGCATATGAAAACTTACAACTTACATCTAGAGATTTAGCAAAATAAAAATACAATTTGATGGTTCTATCTGATAAAGACAATTAAAGGAAATAAAAATACTGGCAAGTAGGAAATACAGTATTGGGTCTTTCTATACATAGTACCCAATATGGACTGGTATTGTCCATTTTGAATCAATCATATGGTCTACCATGCCTGGAACGACAAATTGAAGAGGAATGGCATCACATTCATCATCAAAATCTATCCTGAAGTACAGCGCCTCAGTGATAGTATAATATCCATACGCCTATGAGGAAGACCAATTAATATGACTATTATTCAAATTTACAGACTGACCACTAAGGTCAAAAATGGGAAAACTGAAGATTTTACCACATTTTGCAGTCTGAAATTGATCATACATGCAATTAAAATGCAATGATAATTACTGGTGATTGGAAAGTGAAAGTTAGAAACAAGGAAGGATTGGTAGTTGGAAAATATGGCCTTGGTGATAAAAAAAGATGCAGGAGATCACATGATATAATTTTGCAAGGCCAACAATTTCTTCATTGCAAATACCTGTTTTCAACAACATAAATGGTGACTCTACAAGTGGACCTTACCAGATGGAATACACAGGAATCAAATCAACTACATCTATGGAATGAGACAATGGAAAAGTTCAATATAATCAGTCAGAACAAGGCCAGGGGTGGACTGTGAAACAGACCATTAATTGCTCCTTTGCAAGTTCAAGTTGAAGCTGAATAAAATTAGAACAAGTCTACAAGAGCCAAAGTATGACCTTGAGCATATCCCACCTGAATTAGATGCATCTCAAGAATAGATTTGACGCACTGAACTGTAATCATCGAACACCAGACAAGTTGTGGAATGACATCAAGGACATCATACTTGATGAAAGCAAGAGGTCATTGAAAAGACAGGAAATAAAGAAAAGAAAAAAATGCATATTAGAAGAGACTCTGAAACTTGCTCTTAAACTTCGAGTAGCTAAAGCAAATGGAAGAAATGATGAAGTAAAAGAGCTGTACAGAAGATTTCAAAGGGCAGCTCAAGAAGACAAAGTATTATAATTAAATGTGCAAAATCCTGGAGATAGAAAACCAAAAGGGAAGAACATGCTCAGCATTTCTCAAGCTGAAATAACTTAAGAAAAAATTCAAACCTCCTGTTGAAACATTGAAGGATTCTGTGGGGAAAATATTAAACGACACAGGAAACATCTAAAGAAGATGTAGGAATACACAGAGTCACTGTACCAAAAGAATTGGTCAATGTTCAACCATTTCAGGAGGTACCATACTGATAAAGAATGTATGGTTCTGAAAGAAGTAGTCCAAGCTGTACTGAAGGCATTGGTGAAAAACAAGTCTCCAGGAATTGACAGAATACCAATTGAGATGTTTCAACAAACGGTTGCAGTGCTGAAGGTGCTCATTATCTATGCCAAGAAATTTGGAAGACAGCTACCTGGCCAAATGACTGGAAGAGATCCATATTTGTACCCAATCTAAAGAAAGGTGATCCAAAAGAATATGAAAATTATCAAACAATATCATCAATTTCACACACAGGTAAAATTTTGCTGAAGATCATTCAAAAGCAGTTGCAGCAGTACATCAACAGGGAACTACAGAAATTCCAGCCAGATTCAGAAGAAGACATGGAACCAAGGATATCATTGCTGATGTCAGATGGATCTTGGCTGAAAGCAGAGAATACCAGAATGATGTTTACCTGTGTTTTTGACTATGCAAAGGCATTTAATTATGTGGATCATAACAAATTATGGATAACATTGCCAAGAATGGAAATTCCAGAACACTTAACTGTGCTCGTGAGGAACCTGTATGGAGACAAAGAGGCAGTCATTCAAACAGAACAAGGGGGTACTGGGTGCTTTAAAGTCAAGAAAGGTATGTATCAGGGTCGTATCCTTTCACCATACTTAGTCTGTATGCTGAGCAAATAATCGGAGAAACTGGACTATATGAAGAAGAACATGGCATCAGGATTGGAGGAAGACTATTAACAATTTGCATTATGCAGATGACACAACCTTGCTTGCTAAAAGTGAAGAGGACTTGAAGCACTTACTGATGATGATCAAGGACTACAGCCTTCAGTATGGATTATACCACAATATAAAGAAAACAAAAATCCTCACACCTGGACCAATATCAATATCGTGATAAATGGACAAAATATTGAAGTTGTCAAGGATTTCATTTTATTTGGAACCCCAGTCAAAACCCACAGAAACAGCAGTCAAGAAATCAAATAACATACTACAATGGGCAAATCTGATGCAGAAGACCTCTTTAAAGTGTTAAAAAGAAAAGATGTCACTTTAAGGACTAAGGTGTACCTGACCCAAGCCATGGTGTTTTCAATCTCCTCGTATGCATGTGAAAGCTGGACAATGAATAAAGAAGACCATAGAAGTTTTGATGCCTTTGAATTAGGGTGTTGGTGAAGAATATTAAATATATTATGGACTGCCAGAAGAACAAACAAATATATCTTGGAAGAAGTACAGCCAGAATGCTCCTTAGAAGCGAGGATGGCGAGACTTCATCTCACGTACTTGGATATGTTATCAGGGGGGGACCAGTCCCTGGAGAAGGACTTCATGCTTGGTAACGTAGAGCGTCAGGGAAAAAAAAGGAAGACCATCAACGAGATCAGTTGACACTGTGGCTGCTGCAGTGGGCTCAAGCATAACAATGATTGTGAGCATGGTGCAGGACCGGGCAGTGTTTTGTTTTGTTGTACATAGGGTTGCTATGAGTCAGAACCGACTCGGGGGCAACTAACAAAAACAACAACAAACCAATGTGGAAACCTGGAACTTATTCAGTATGTTTTCTCTCTATCACTCCCACAATTAGTCAACAATTTTCTCAATGTATATCTCAACTGTCTAAGAAAGTTAACTCTTTTTTTATTTCGATAGCCATTCTCCTTCGCTTTAAGCCTTAATTCCTTTTTTTTTCCTGTTTGTTTTGTGATCACATTTCCTCTTGGATGTCTCTAAACTGAATATTCGGTTATACCATCCTTACTTTAATATTTCCACAACTGAAAAATAAATAAATAAAAATCTTTAAGTTATGAGATCATTTATTGTGTAGTATTTGTGTATATCTTTTGCTCTTTTTCCGTCCACATTCTCACACCTACCCTGTTTTTTTGCTATAGATAATTATGTGCCTGGATATCCTTTAGTTTTATCTGTATATTCCCTTAATGCATTTTTAGTCTTACTCTCTTCTCTCCTTTTGCTCTGATACTTTTGTTATCTTTTTTATTTGTTCTATTCCTAGCAACCTAAAGATTTAATTTTATAGTAAATATCTGAACAACTCAATATAGTCTCAACACTGTTGCTTATTTTTCACCTTTACTAGTTGCACAATTGGGAATACATGTGTATAAAAATACTTAGTAATCTTTCTTTCTCTGATGTTTCATCTTCAAGGTAGAATCGTCCTGATGTTGCCATTAAGCTCTTCAACTCCTGTATAAACATTCAGTTAACTCCCAACAGCATGATCAAAGTAGGTTAGTTCATGGTTGTGAAGTGGTTGCACATTTTCAGCAATTCTATGAATAAGTTCCACACTGAATTGTTTTAATACACTAAGGCAAACATTAAGTTGTTTAATCCATTATTGAAACATTTTCTTATAGCAACAACAGTTTAACACCCAGCAGTGACAATTCTGAATAGAAAATTCAATATATATTTGTGTTAAAAACCATTAAAAAAACCTGTTGTCATCGAGTCAATTTTGACTCATAGTGACCCTATAGGACAGAGTAAAACTGCCCCACAGGGTTTCCAGGGAGCAGTTGGTGAATTCAAACTGCTGACTTTTTGGTTAGCAGCCAAACTCTTAACCACTGTGCCACCAGGTTAGGTTATTTATAATCTTGGTATACAGGATATTGTTCTTCAGAGAAAGGGATATGCTTTCAAGCAATTAGTTTAAATGCATCAAATCAATACAGGATATTGTTAGGCTAATTTTCTATTTAATTGATGAAAGTTTTTACAGAACAATTTTTTTTCCCCACAGAATTTCAGTAGAAAATATATCAGCATCAACTATGAAAAGAATACATGAATAGGTGAAAAAAGTTCCTGTCCATTCTAAGTTTGCAAGATCAAACCTGCATCATAAAAATACTGGAGCTGCAAAAAATAATCAACTGAATGTAGATATAGCAATAAAATCTTAAGTGCAGCCATGTAGCCCAGTTTAATTTTGTCTATAATGAATTAAAACAAAAGGAAGTGTGTGTGTGAAATTTGTTTAATGTATGACTTTCCTTTAATATTAAAGGGTGTTCAAAAGTTAATTTACATTGAAATATATCTATATGTATATACATACATAGATGTATATAAACTAAACAAAAAGTGTCCATACTTTGTATATTTTTGATTTTTAAAATTATGATGCTTAAAAACATTTCAAAGCTTATTTTTTTAATCGCATACCAAGTATAATGCTTCATTGTGATGGAAAATTAAGAAATATTTTACTTTTGCATCAAATGACAAAGGTGTATCTGCCCATACTCTTCTAACCTAGGTTTGTTTGCTGATTGACTGTAGAAATTGATCATAAATGCTTTTTATATTTTATTCTTTAGTGTATGACCTATCTTACATCTATTAGGAACTTCATATGTTTTTATTGAGTTGACTTGAATTCCCAGGGAGGCAAGTCTTTGTTCTCGAACTGTGGACTAATGGAATGTTTTTTTTTTTAACTGACTCTCTTGTCTTAGGAAAATAGAATCAAAGGAATTGACATGCTTGTAACACAGTTATATTCTTATCTGTATTTTGTTTGTAACAACAGATTCATGGGATAAATTTATAGGATAGTGTACAAGAATTTCTTATCATCTTATTTGTGATTATCTAAACTTGATAGATAGGAAAAAAGAACCAATAACAAGTTTGTTTATGAATCTTCCTTATTCATTGTCCAGCTTTAACAAACATAAGAGACGATTGAAAACATCATGGCTTGAGTCAGGCACACCTTATCCCTTAAAGTGACATCTTTGCTTTTTAACACTTTAAAGAGGCCTTTTGGAGCAGATATCCTCAATGCAATATGTTATATGATTTCTTGACTGCTGATTCTATGGGCGTTGATTGTGGATCCAAATAATATGAAATCCTTAACAACTTCAATCTTTTTCCATTTATCTTGATGATACTTATTGATCCAGTTGTGAAGATTTTTGTTTTCTTTATGTTGAGGTATAATCCATACTGAAGGCTGTGGTCTTTGATCTTCATCAGTAAGTGCTTCAAGTCCTCTTCACTTTCAGCAAGCAAGGTTGTGTCATCTGCGTGTTGCAGGTTGTTACTGAGTCTTCCTCCAATCCCGATGCCATGTTCTTCTTCATATAGTACAGCTTCTCAGATTATTTGCTCAGCATACAGATTGAATAAGTATGGCAAAAGAATACTACCTTGACACACACCTTTTCTGATTTTAAACCACCCAGTATCCCCACATTCTGTTTGAACAACTGCCTCTTGGTCTATGTACAGGTTCCACAAGAGCACAATTAAGTGATTTGGAATTTCCATTCTTCGCAATGTTATCCATAATTTGTTATGATCCAAAAAGTCTAATGCTTTGCATATTTAATAAAATACAGGTAAACATCTTTCTGGTATTCTCTGCTTTCAGTCAAGATCCAGATGACATTCTCAATGATATCCCTTGTTCCACAACCTCTTCAGAATCTGGCTTGAACTTCTGGCAGTTCCCTGTCAATGTACTTAGCTGGACTAGGAGAATGGAGCCTCTCAAATCAGACAAAGCAGCTGTCCTTCCAGTGGGCCTGCAAGACGAAGCTAAAGCCCAGGGCTGAGGGGCTTCTACCCAGAATTCAGAGAGTCTGGCCAACACCCAAAGTCTGGAGGACAGGGCCACTGCCTAGACGTTTTCAGAAAACAGAGGATTATTTTCAAGCCTTGAGAGCTAATGTAAATTATTCTGCTGGGTATTTGACTTGCTTGGTGCCCATTATTCCTTCTTTCCCTCCAATTTCTCTCACTTGTAATTGAAATGTCTACCTTGTGCCTGTTCCACCAATGTACTTTGGAAGCAGACAATTTATATTCTCGATTTCATAGAAGCACCAATGAAGAGGACTTTTGCCCAGGATGGAACTTGGACTTGGAGTTGATTTAAGACTTTTGGGATGATAGGATGGGGTGAAAATGTTTTACATGTGGCAAGGACACAAATTTTGGGATACCAAAGGGTGGAAGGTTATGGATTGAACTTTCTCCCAAAAATATGTGTCAATTTGGCTAGACCATCATTCTCAGTATTATGTAATTAACTTTCATTTTGAGATCAGATAGAATTACCCTCCATTTTGTGATCTGATGTAATTATCCTATATGTTGTAAATCCTAATCTCTATGATGTTCATGAGGCAGGATATAGAAGCAGTTATGTTAACGAGGCAGGATATAATCGACAGGATCAGGTTGTAGCTTGAGTCAATCTCTTTTGAGATATAAAAAAAGATTAAACAAGCAAGCAGAGATCAGGGGAACTCCTACCACCAAGAAAAAAGAGCCCAGAGTAGAGTGCATCCTTTGGTTCTCCGAGCTGAGAACCTTCTAGACTGAAGAGAAAATTGATGAGGACCTTCTCCCACAGCAGACAGAAAGAGAAAGCTTTTCCCTAGGACTGGCATGCTAATTTCAAACTTCTAGCCTCCTAAATTTTGAGAGAATAAATTTCTGTTTGTGAAAGCCATCCACTTGTGGTATTTCTTTTATAGCAGCACTAGATAACTAAGAAAGAATTTGGTTGATTCTAAAAAAAAAAAATACCAAACCCATTGCTGTCAAGTTGATTCTGATCCGTAGCGAACCCATAGAACAAAGTAGAACTGCCATATGGAGTTTCCAAGAAGAAGCTGGTAGATTTGAACTGCCAACCTTTTGGTTAGCAGCCTTAGCTCTTAACCAGTGCATCACCAGGACTCCTGGTTGATTCTATTTAGGTAAAAATAAACACCTAATGGAATTAGTTTTCTTAGTGCAAAGTTTGGGTCATAGTTTTGTAGGTCTATCCAGTCAATTAAAAAAAAAAAAATGACCTAATGTTGTCTTTATAGTCTCAGTTCTACCTCCTAGTTAGTGAATATTGCCTATTGTCTTAAAAAGCTTGCTAGCGGCCACCCAAGATGCAATAATTTGTCTCTATTCACCTGGAGCAATAGAAGAAGAAGGAGACCAAGGAATCAGAGAAAGAAATGGACTACAGGTGTTACTGCTTCATGAACTACTGTCTCCTTCACCATGAGATCAGAAGAAATGAATAGTGCCTGGCTACTTTATGAGTAGTGAGTCATGGTGAGTCTTTTAGAAAAGATAGATAAAGACCTCATTTTACCCCTTTGGCTTTCCTTAGAACAAATACTTTGATTATGATCTAGAGCTTCATTTTCAAATATGGTAAGACAAGTCGTAGATGCCTATTTATATTTAAATAAAATTTAAAATTCTGTTTCTTAATCTTGATAGGCACATGTTTCAGTACTCTCTAGGAACATGTGACTAGTGACTACCATATCAGATAGCACAGCTAATAGAATTTTATATTATTGCACACAGTATTACTGGACACCTCTGCTCTAGAAAATTTATTGACATCTCATCCACTCTGATAGGGTGACTATCCCAGGACCTGGACCTATGCCTCAAAAATTATTTTATTTTGTATTTTATTTATTTATTTTTAATTATATTTTTAAATTTAGTAAATTAAAGTGAGAAACACATTCTGTGAAAAGCAAACAAAAAAATCAAATAACAAAAAGTTGAAGAAAGTAGAATATAAAAGATTTTGGTCTCCTCTAGTATGAAATTTTGCTATAAGTTTGGCATTTTTAAACATTTCCAACCTCCATGTATATAGCTAGCTAATTTTTGTGCATCTACATGTCATAAGTAATTTAAAACTAAATAATTTGTGCATTGTCACCTGTGCAGGTATATTTTAGAAGTAAAAAAAAAAAAAAATTACAGAATTAGGAAATGATGAGTTAGATAAGTTTTAGATTTTATGCTACCATTTTAAAGCAGTTTTGTACATGGATTACAAGTGCCAGTAGCAGACTACCCCAGGAGCTGACCACCGCTTTTATCTGAAATGATCTCATAAACCAGTGGCATACTTCTCTACTCTGTGCAGTATATGTGAATTATTGGATCAACTTTTCAGGGCATCAACTTAAAGAGTAACAATTAAAACAATCAACCAAATACATTTTCAAGAACATAAGAAAACCTGTTCTTCATTGTTGTATTTATTAGTGAAAAAATGTTATTACTATCAGATCCTTAAGCTTTAAATAAGGCCAAAGATGGGATAGATAATTGTGCTTCACATTGAAAACTGACAGCTATTATTTTGGAAGTATGACCTCAGGGTATATTTGGTATTCAATAACTATAGCCTTTGATATTCAATAACTATAGCCTGAAACATTATATAGACAGACAGTCAATATTTTTTTGAGGTATAGATAAAATATTTCAAGCTTTGGGGCTCCTATATTCTCTACCACTTTTGATTTTTTAAATCTGTTCATATGCAGACAGAGCCATAGATTCAGAAGGAAGCTATTCAAATATCTATATATGAGGCTATTCACATAATAAAAAAATTACATCTTTATATCTCCTTTCTTACACTCTAAAATTCAGTCTCTCAGAAGTATATCCTAAGTCTAATTAAATTGTAAATTTGAAATCCCCAATGAATCAAAAATCTTTCCAACCAAGCAGCAGATTTTATGAGTTTCAAAAATGAACGTATTTTCAATTAGAGCGGGTAATACGTGTTATTTTTTTCTGTTGGCAAATAGCCAGAATATATCCATTTCCCATTACACATGAATGACTCATAGAGGAGCAAGCAAATTTAATGGAATTGATGACTTTTTAATGGCTGTGCAAGTCCCATAAGATTTCCTTATTGTGTAAATAAATGGGTGAGTGAGTGATTGGGGGGAATTTTGGGGTCACACTGTGCTACTAAGTACAGGGCCGTTGATGGTGATGATAATTAAATAGCAAGAAAGAAAAAAAAAAATGAGTCCAAACACAAAAAAATAAAAAGGATGATAAAACCCACTATTGATAGGGACTTGAGAAAACCAGCACTCTTACTGATGGGAATTTCAACTAAGTAGTTTTTTGACCAAAGGTGGAGTAATACAGCAAAATAAATAATAAATATATTCTTCAATTTAGAAATATCTCTTCCAGTAATATATATTTTTAATTACACTAATGCAAGTATAAGAGAAATTATTGCACTGATTTTTGTAATAGCAAAATCCTGGAAACGTCCCCACGCTACAGTGCACAGTTGATAGAAAAGTAAATTCTAGCCATATGAAGTTCTTATGTTCTAGGGAATTCACATCACAATTAACCAATGTGAGAATATTTTAATACATTATGTTATATCTTCAAATTAAAGTGCCATATAGGTGCTTTAAATGGGGTCTATGCTGTGGTAATTTTATAAGATCACCAACATACATCATGTTATAAAGAAAAAGAAAGGCGAAGGACAGTGTATCCCAGGTGATTAAACAAAAGGCAGATACATGTTTTGAAATGCTTACTTTGTTTTTTTATGTAAATTTACTTTAGAAGCTGTTAACTTCCTAGTTAACTATAGGGACTGGGAGTATAGGTTGGTTGATAGGGGAAAGACTTTTATTCCTTTTTTTTTAACCATGTATATATTTTTTTTTTATAATAAGATTATATGTATTATTATAAAAAACAGAATCCCAGAAGTCAGTTTTCTCCATCAAGTCACTGGGACTTTAATGACTCTTCAGACTACACAAATTTAGTATCTCAAAAAATGGTATGCCCAAGAGTAACTGATAATGCTGTAATCCACGTAACTCACTTTTCCTACCTGACTTGTCACAATGAGAGAACAGGGTTCAGAATGGCTAACGTTAGGTGATAAGAAAAAATAGGTCATTGTGGGATTGTGAAAAACAGCACTTGCCTGATGCATAAAAGACCTGACATCCAGTTCCCACCTTACTAGTTCTTAGCTGTGTAACTTTGTCCATTGGCCTTTGGGAACTTCAGTTCCCTCATCATGAGTACAATGCAGTTCAAATATGATAAGTACCATAGGTATACTTTGTGAATTGAAATGTTTTGTGCCATACAGATGTAAGACATTGTTATTATTATCATTGTGAGATGCTCTACAGTGATGAATGTTTTCTCAAGGAAGCATGAAAGACAAAATTAGGGTCTTGCATTTGTGGTCATTTGGGCAACAGGAAGAAGACATAAAAGAGATTAAGAAAACAATAAAATTAAGAACTTTACTATTAGTCCGAGTTTTCTAACCTCGCTCTAAGTTGTAAAAGACATGGAACTGACTCTACATTGGGATATGAAAATATAAATTATCATGGTACTGGCTTGCTTTTGTCTGACCATATCTGCTGAGACAAGGAACTTGACAAAACCTTGCAACTGGGTTTTTGTGAGCACCTGGCAGGTGCATGGTGATTCGTGTATTCTCAACACAACTAAGGATCAGTGTATAATGATAAGAACATCAATAAATATCTTCTCTTAAAGGTTGTGTTGTTGTTGTTAGGTGCCGTCGAGTCCATTCCAACTCTTAGTGACCCTATGTACAACAAAACGAAACACCACCCAGTCCTATGCCATCCTCACAATCATTGTTATGCTTGAGCCCATTGTTGCAGCCACTGTGTCAATCCATCTCATTGAGGGTCTTCCTCTTTTTTGCTAACCCTCTACTTTACCAAGAATGATGTCCCCACAGTAAAACAAACTGACAGACACGTGGGCAGTAAAGGTCATATATCCTGTAAAATTAAGTCCAAATCTATACATTGATGATTAACCACAGCTTCACATAAGAATCACCTGTTGAACTTGTTAAAGACAGACATTCCTCAGCCTCATCTCTGAAAACTCTGATTCAGGATGCTTAGGTGAAGCCCAGGTATCTGTATATTCAAGATGCATTTCAGATTCTAATATATATTCCCAATCTCTATAGTAGGTAAATTATATATTCAACTGTCTTTGGGCTATATGTGTAAATATTAGCCCTCTGAGATTTCCAAAAATAACAAACTAAATACATCCCGTGTCCTTAAAAAAAGTATAGATATTATATATAACTATGTAATATGTATATATCACATAATATGTATATAATACATAATATATATGTATATATAATATACATATATATTTATACACACACAAAGAAAAATCTATGCGCTTAAAGTGATACTGAAGCGTATCCATACTTACGGCCAAGGTTTTGTATTTCTTTCTGTGTGCTACACTTCTGGTTCTGCTCTGGAGACCACTCTGTGATATGAAAGGAAAACCCATTTTTAACTTGTTAGTCATCCTGGATGACCACCTTCTGTAAATAGCACTCTAAATTGCATCAGGATCTCAGTTAACTAGATAATATCCTTACCAATACCTTTAATATAAAGATAATGTAGGGAAGGAATCATAATTCATCTTTTGCAACTCTCAAGTTGTGTTTCAGAAACAGTGCAACTTTTTGACAGTTTCACATTAGCCAGCACCATAAATGCAATGTGTTTCAGCTGAGATTTATTTTTGGTTATGATGTGGTCCTATCAGAAGACAAGATGAGATAACAGTAGAGGGAAGACAGGGTATAAGATGCTGACACATCTCCAGATTGGTTAAGTCACACCACAGATAAGGACATAGGGGAAAGACCTTTGTGAGTTCCTTTATCAGCTCTGATTATCAAAGGAATGTTCTCACATGGGTAGCAGATTCTCCTCATCATAACACTTTTGATAGATTCCCTCAATTATATTTTGTTAGGAGCGTCCTAGCTACTCCAGGATTCAGAGATTTTTTTCTGCTCAGTGAGAGTGTAGGGACAACTTTTCAGCATTCAAGCAGGATATGAAAGGATAAAATGGATATGCAAAGCAAGTGAGTCTGTGAATGAAGTAAATAGTTACTGAAAGAAGAAGTGTTTTATAGGTAGTCTTCTCAAGTTTGGAGCCTTGGTGGCGCAGTGGTTAAGAGCTAGGCTGCTAACCAAAAGATCAGCTGTTCAAATCCACAAGCTGCTCCTTGGAAACCCTATGGGGCATTTCTACTCTTTCCTACAGGGTCTCTATGAGTCAGAATCTACTTGACGGTGAAAGATTTGTTTTTGTTTTTTTTTCCCCAAGCTTTACTGAAACTTCTTGATGTAACGATTGCATTTCATTATTAGATTTCTCCTTCATTGGTATATAGCCCTCTAGATGATCCTTAGGTACTTTGATTATTTCTGGACAAATAATATACAATAAAATTAATTTTATTACAAGGAACTTTTTCAAAAGCATAGGATCTTTAAAAAATTTTTTATCCTTTATTTTAAAAGTATGGAATAATGATGTATTATATTCATGTGGTTCTCAATAAGTATGTTTCTACATATATTATTTCATTTAATTTTCAAAAATATCTCATGAACTAAGTACTCATCCTTTTTAAAGATGAGTTGAAGCTCAAGGAAGTCAACTGGCTTACTCAAATACAGCTAAGAGGTAACAACTGACATAAACATTTTTTTTCTACATTTAAGTTCCATTTTCTTTTCAGCCAGAAAATCTGCTTCTCAATGAATAAGCAATATTTGATTTTGTGTGATTCTGTGAATAGTAGGTAATTTTTATTACTTGTCAGAGCTTTCTAGTCTTGCATCTTTCAGTCAAAGTTTAATAATGTGGGGTCTATGCTGTGGTAATTTTATAAGATCACCAACATACATCATGTTATAAAGAAAAAGAAAGGCGAAGGACAGTGTATCCCAGGTGATTAAACAAAAGGCAGATACATGTTTTGAAATGCTTACTTTGTTTTTTTATGTAAATTTACTTCAGGAGGTAGCATATGGTCAAGAACTGATGGTACTGAAGGAAGAAGTCCAAGCTGCACTGAAGACATGGGTGAAAAACAAGGCTCCGGAATTGGTGGAATACCAATTGAGATGTTTCAACAAATGGAAGCAACACTGGAAGTGCTCCCTGGTCTATGGGAAGAAATTTGGAAGACAGCTATCTGCTGCCCAGTGGTGCAGATAACATAACTACTGAAACAGCTAGCTCTCCCTTAGAACATGTATCCTATACAGGGATAATTTTGAAGCACAAATTTATTTTTCTCTATTGGGAAATCATTCATATTCTTTTAATAGAGAACTACAAAAGAAAGCTATTTTTAAATATGCCCTTTAAAGGTTAAATTGATGTTAAGCTGGTTTTCTAAACTAATGCACCAGATGAATCTTCAAGATTGGAGACAGCTTTCTGTTCTTTTACATCACATTCTCAACAATGTTATCTGTAAGACATGCTGGCAAGAAACAAGGAATTGGTTTCAGCCAAATTCCCACATTTCAGAATCTTGTTGATGAGAGTAGGAAAAGAGTCTCTCTACAAGAAGGTGTGGGTGGGTGATCAAGCCACACCCACAGAGTACTTCACAAAGTCACACTTCTCTAATTCCAGAGAAGGCCTCTTTTTATGTCTATTTTTTAAATTGCTGTTTTAGATAAATACCAACTCTTTCAGGGCCTACTATTTCAAGAACAGACATAAGTTTACTAAACAGTGAATTGAAATTTGAAAATTCAGAAATCATATTAAAAACTTTCCTAGGTTTTACTGGTCTGTGTAACTACAGACAAAACAATGAAAAACACATATGTTTTAATTTAAGGGCTTAAACATTTTGTACATTTCAACCATATGTTTTAAAGTATTTTGCAAGACCTAAAATGTCTTAGCTCCATAAAATGCTCTAATCATTGATATAATATATAAATAAAAATATCTTTCATATTTAAAGTCTCATTTGAAATTCGTCTAAATGCTAATAATTTAAATTATGGTGTATATTATTATTGGTAGATGTACTCTGAAGGAATATTAATCAATTAGTTTCCTAAGTTAAAATCTGGATAAATACAATGTTAGCAATGAAGTTGTAAACCCATAAAACATTTTTAAATACTTTTATTTATTATCCTTTCTTAAAAGTCACCTACTACCCCTGCCCCTACGTGTCTGTCAGTTTGTCCTACTGTGGAGACTTACAAGTTCATATACAAGTTCAAGCTGAAGCTGAAGAAAATTAGAACAAGTCCACCAGAGTGAAAGTACAGCCTTGAGTATATCACACCTGAATTTAGAGACAATTTCAAGAACAGATTTCATGCATTGAACACTACTGACCAAAGACCAGACAAGTTGTGGCATGAGATCAAGGATATCACACATGAAGAAAACAAGAGGTCATTAAAAAGACAGGAAAGAAAGAAGAGACCAAAATGGATGTCAGAAGAGACTCTGAAACTTGCTTTTGAACGTCAAATAGCTAAAGCAAACAGAAGAAATGATGAAGTAAAAGAGCTGAACAGAAGATTTCAAAGGGCAGCTCCAGAAGTCAAAGTAACAACACGTGCAAAGAGCAGGAGTTAGAAAACTACAAGGGAAGAACATGCTCGGAATTACTCAAGCTTAAAGAAATGAAGAAAAAATTCAAGCCTCAAGTTGCTATATTGAAGGATTCTATGGGCAAAACATTGAACAATGCAGAAAGCATCAAAAGAAGATAAATGAATACACAGAGTCACTGTACCAAAAAGAATTGGTCAACATTCAACCATTTCAGGAGGTAGCATATGGTCAAGAACTGATGGTACTGAAGGAAGAAGTCCAAGCTGCACTGAAGACATGGGTGAAAAACAAGGCTCCGGAATTGGTGGAATACCAATTGAGATGTTTCAACAAATGGAAGCAACACTGGAAGTGCTCCCTGGTCTATGGGAAGAAATTTGGAAGACAGCTATCTGGCCAACAGACTGGAAGAGATCCATATTTATCCCTATTCCCAAGAAAGATGATCCAACCAAATGCAGAAATCGTCAAACAATATAATTAATATCACGAGCAAGTAAAATTTTGCTGAAGATCAACCAAACGCAGTTGTAGCAGCGCATTGACAGAGAATTGCCAGAAATTCAAGCCAGATTCAGAAGAGGATGTGGAACAAGGGATATCATTGCTGATATCAGATGCATCTTGGCTGAAAGAAGAGAATACTAGAAAGATGTTTACCTACATTTTATTGACTATACAAAGGCATTTGACTGTGTGGATCATAACAAATTATGGATAACAATGTGAAGAACAGGAATTCCAGAACACTTATTGGTGCTTATGAGGAATCTGTACATAGATCAAGAGACAGTCATTCAAACAGAACAAGAAGATACAGTGTAGTTTAAAGTCAGGAAAGGTGTGTGTCAGGGTTGTGTCTTTTCTCCATATCTATTAAATCTGTACGCTGAGCAAATAATGCGAGAAGCTGTACTATATGAAGAAGTACGGGGCATCAGTATTGGAGGATGACTCATTAACAACCTGCATTATGCAGATGACACAACATTGCTTACTAAAAGTGAAGAGGACTTCAAGCACTTACTAATGAAGATCAAAGTCTACAGACTTCAATATGGATTACACCTCAACAAAAAGAATACAAAAATCCTCACAACTGGACCAATAAGCAACATCATGATAAATGGAAAAAAGTTTGAAGTTGTCAAGTATTTCATTTTACTTGGATCCACAATCAACATCCATGGAATCAGTTAAGAAATTAGTTAAGAAATCAAAAGATGCATTGCATTGGGCAAATCTGCTGCAAAAGACCTCTTTAAAGTGTTAAAAAGCAAAGATGTCACTTTAAGGACTAAGGAGCACCTGACCCAAGCCATAGTGTTTTCAATTGCCTCATATGTATGCAAAAGCTGAACTATGAATAAGGAAGACTAATGAAGAATTGATACCTTTGAGTTATGGTGTTGGCATAGAATGTTGAATGTACATACTATGGACTGCCAAAAGACTGAACCTTGGAAAAAGCACAGCAAGAATTCTCCTTAGACACAAGGATAGAGAGAGTTCATCTCACATACTTCGGACATGTTATCAAGAGGGACCAGTCCCTGGAGAAGGACATCATGTTTAGTAAAGTAGACGATCAGTGAAAAAGAGGAAACCCACAAGGAGATAGATTGAGATTGGCTGCAACAATGGATTCAAGCGTAACAGTGATCATGAGGATGGTACAGCACTGGGCAGTGTTTCGTTCTGTTATGCATAGAGTCAGTATGAATCGGAACTGACTTCATGGCACCGAACAACAACAACCCCTGAGGAAATGTTTTCTTTTTGATTATTTTTACGGTTTTGGCTCATATAATTTTCTCTTTGTCAGAGATTTCTTTGCTTTTGTTTTTGTTTTGTTTTGTTTTGTTATGTTCTACTAATAATTTCACCAAAAAAGCACAATATTCTTAACATGATTTTTAAAATCTTGGTTCGACTTAAGAATACATCTTTGTGTTACCATTATTGTGGTCATTAAGAGAAATGACACAAAGAAGAGGAATACTTTAGAAACTTCAATACAGTGTGAATTACACTTTATACTTTACGTATTCTCTAGCCTGTGGTTAAAAGTAAATAATAATTATGAGATGTCCTACTAAAATTGATACATGTCCTGAACGTTGTCACCTTTACTTTCTTTTTTGCCTCTTTTAATTAAAATATTCTCTTTCCCTTCTGGCATATTGTAATTTTATTCATCCTTCTCATAATGATTTCCATATACCATTGGTCAGAATCCCTACCTGTCTCCAATGTGATCCCAAAGCTTTCTCCTTCCCTTAGTACATTGGAAATTCTTGAATTTCTCCATTTGTTCACCAGATATAGTCATCTTTGAGTGGAGATCCTAGGGTTTCTTTATCCGTATTTTTCTTTCTTATTTTCTTATTTTACCTTTCTGCCTATTCTGGGAATTCCAGCTCTATTTCACCTCCTTTCATCAAATAAAATCACATAGGCAGCAGTATTTGGACTTACCTTGATAGAGTATTACAATAAGTATAAAATTAAAGTTGTTAGATTCTTTAGAGAAGAGCATCTAAAGATATAACCTATAGAGAAAGAGCAAAAGGCCTGGAAAGGAGACGATTAAACAGAGTAAGCTACAATGCATTCTCTCCAGTTATGGGTGGGGGAAGAGGAAGGAAGGAGATGTCCCAGTGAAATAATGAAGGCAGCTGACCCAGTATAATCTTCTTGAAACCAAATTAATGACAAACCTAAGGATAAACAAAGGGAATTCCATACCGAATTCTTCAGCTGGATAGACCTAGTTGCCTAAAATATCTTGGGGTCGGGGGGGAGGAACAGCTAGGATCTATGGATTTATGGCACACGAGCCCTTGGAAAATGTTACATAAGCTAAGAAATGAACCAAATATAAAATGTATATGTGCAACGATGAGATGGCTAGCTTGAGTTCAAGCAAAGTGAATTCAATACATGACTTGAAAACTTCATATATTAGTTTTTTTTTCTTTGCTGCTGTAACAAATTTAGTATCTTTGTAGTTCCATAGGTCAGAAGTCTGACATGTATCTCATTCTATATAATTTATTAATTAATCTTGTTTATTTTGTTCTAGCACCATTTCTATCATTCACTGCTGAATCACCAGTTAAAGACAGTTTCTGGCATACTGTATACCCCCAATAAATATTTGACAAGTTAATAAATGAAGGCCAAACAAAATTTTATTTTGCTAGTATTTTGATCAAATCTCATTGCATGATTTTTATGTTATTATAGTTTTCTACCATTGATTTGAATACCAGGAAACTAGATAGTTAAGGGGGACTTCCTATCATTTTATTGGATAAGTAATTACATGTCTGATAAATGATATTAATGTTTGCCTTTTATTCAAGACTAGGAGCAAATCCTCTTATAATGTAGATGTCCTGTCTTCCAAAAAGATAAATTACTTCAAATCCCCATTTTGAGTCAGAGATTCCAGAATGATAAAAATATGTCAAACTGGGTCATTGGCAGGCACTTCAGACTTAATATAACCAAGACTGTTGTGAAAACATCTGGTGTACAACCACATCTGTATTTCCTTTCCTTTGTAGAACTCAGGAGAATGGCAATTTCCTGCCTTATCATTTGAGGTGGGGGTCAATGAATCTTTCTATACCAATACTTATAGAATGCAGTACAGCTGTAAATGCCTTTTTTTTTTTTTTAAGGTCTCAAAACAATAACCTAACCTTCTATTGTAAGACATTAAAAACAGAAAAACTTAACCTACAGCAAGCAGAAGGAAAGAAATAATAAAGATTGGAGAGATATTAATAAAAATTAGAATAAAACAGCATAGAAAAAATCAGTAAAACCAAAAGTTGCTGCTTTGAAAAAGCAAAAAAAAAAAAAAGACGAATCTTTAGCTAGACTGAACAAGAGAAAAAAGAGAAGGCTCAAGTTATTAAAATCAGGAATAAATGAAGGGACTTTACTACTGACCTTACTGTAATAAAATAAATTATGAACAACTGTATGCCAACAAATTAGAAAACTTATATGAAATGGAATAATTCCTAGAAAGATGTAAATTACCAAAACTGACTTAATATAGCAATAAAAGGTAATTAGATTTATAACAAACAGAGAATGAATTAGTAATTCAAAAACTTTCCACAAAGAAAAGCCCAGGCCCAGATGACTTCATAGGTAAATTCTATGAAACATTTAAAGAATAATTAATAATAAGCCGATGTTCAAAAACTCTCTCAAAAAATGGAACAGGAGACAAGACTTCCCAACTCATTCTATGAGGCCAGTATCACTGTATAAAAACAAGAAAAATATATCAAGGGAAAAGAACACTGCAGACCAATATTTCATATCAATAAAGACACAAAAAGTTCTCAGCAAAATACTAAAAAACAGATTGCAGCATCAGATAAAAAAAATTATATACACCATGGCCAAGTGAGATTTATCCAAGGAATGAAAAATTGGCATAATATTGGTAATATCATTTTAGCCAAACATTTTAGATGATTTACTATGAAAAACACTAAGTAGCAAAATTCTCTAAGTTTCACTGTCTGTTTCTTACCACCTTTTGATGTTAATGCTAAAAAGCAGCAAAGAGGATAGATGGCAGAAATCTGGAGAAAGAAGAAGGTAAAATAAAATAATTCCCAGGTGTAATTATTAGCTTCTGAATTACTGATAACTAAATGAAATGATGGTTGGAGTTGCAATCATGAGGATGGTAAAAGGACATATGAAGCCAAATGATCTGTGTTTACCCCAAATAATATTTTAATGACATATTTTTTTTTCTGGACAGAAATGGGTTTGTTTGTTTTTTGCTAAGAGTGTAGAGTTTGTTTTAGGGTAAAAATGTTTAAAATTGACTGTTACAATGGTTCCACAAGTCAGTGAATATCCTATAAACTATGGAATTGTACACATTAAATGCATGGCTTGTATGGTGTGTAAGTTTTATCTGAATAAACCTGATAAATATACACATCAAAATGTAAAGGTTAAATAAATAATGTTACATTTTAAAAAAAGTGCAATAAAGATGAATAGGGAAAGTACTTAACTGACCTATATTAAGCTAAGGATTCTTAGATAACAAGTTCTTGTTGACTCAGTACCTGAAGGAAATATGTTTGCCATTCAAGACAAGCTTTGGTATGTGTACAAAATAGAGCAATGAGTTCTATATTCAGTTCAGAAAAGGAAAGCGTACCAACATGCTGAGGCAGGAGAAGTAGATTAGGAAGAAGTACTCTTCTAACAGTTTCATTAATTAAGTCAACATCTTAAAAACTCCCCTTTGTTTGTTGAACTTGATTATTAGTTGCCCTTATCTCTCTGTGCTACTTTCCATGGTAATTAGTGTAAAAAACGGAGAGCTTTTAGAAGTTCCTTTCTTAAATGTCTTTCTGAAAATGTTACAAACTATTGCCAAATGAGAACTTTGATAAAAGTAATGAAAACACAAGGGACAAAAGGATAATGTATTTTAAAATGTTTGAATATTTGTGATTTATGAATCCTTGATATTTAAAATCTCCATTCAACCTGTATGTGACATGTTCTGGGGAGCATCACGGACTTCACACTAACAAAATTAGCTCCTAGCCATCTGTTAATAATAAAGTGTGGGGTTTGTAGTGAGTGTATGATTCAGTTTGTAATTCACTAAACACAGGTGTACTTAGCTGGGATTATTTGAGCTGTCTTCTCCAGTGGGAAACCGACTATGGAAATTGAGCATTTGAAGGCTACAAATCTTTTCCAATACTGCAGGTTAGTACAGTAGCTGAAGCAGAAGTTTATTAAATAGTAAAGTTCAAGGTACCTCTAGTAATTTAGGGAAAATAATCCAATATTCTGGCCATGGAGAACAAAACAATTTACCTGCTCCCTGCAGTATTTTTTAAATAATTAATACATACATTTCTATAACTTTCGATTGTGTAATCTCATGAAGTTAAATATCTCCTACTTTTGTATGTTTCATTAAAATTATTCACAACAAAAGAATATTGAAACATCATATATACACTTCTCCAGGAAGAAAATATTTCATTTTTTATGAAATAAAAGTTAACATCATTGGTCTCCTAATAATTACTACGCTATATACTCTTTTAAAGGCCTTATCAACTCACCAATATCTAATGATCAACCCTCTGTTTATAATCTCTGTATCTACATCTTTAGCCCCACAAAATTCCATAAAATCATTTGCTTTGTTCAAGTCAATTTGGATTTTCTACGTTATTCTCATTATCAACTCATCCAATCTAGATAGTGAGAATTGAAAAACTGAGAATAATATTACATATTTCTCTCTATTCTCCATAAGACAGCATATGTATATCAGAGAACTATAGTCACACTGCTCATCTAATAAACCCTTGGTGATGATTTAATTTAGAATTTTCATATAATTATTTCTCCCATTCAAAATCCTTTCCACACTTTTTCTATTTCTCTTTCTTCTGTTCTTTTGTTTCTTCTTTAGTTCCTCCTTCCCTCTTTCCCTTCCTTCCTTCCATCATGCTTTTCTTCTATCATTCTACCTTTCTTTTATACTGTATAAGACTTCTCCCAGCCAGGTTCAAAACCTTGGTGATCTTTATCTGGTCCCTCTTCCTTGTAATGCCCTTAATCCTCCCTGATATATACATATAGTCCCCGAAGGTTGCTCTTAATGACTCTCTTAATATGCCCTTTGTAAGAGTTCTTCATAACCTTTATGAAAGGCAAATGTAGGGGACTGTTGTTATTGTTAGGTGCCATCTAGTTGGTTCTGACTCACAGCGACCCTATGTGCAATGGAATGAAACATTGCCCCATCCTGTGCTATCCTCATAATGGTTGCCATGTTTGAGCTCATTTTTGCAGCCACTGTGTCAATCCATTTCGTTGAAGATCTTTCTCTTTTTCACTGACCTTCTACTTTACCAAGCATGATGTTCTTCTCCAGGGACTGATCCTTCCTGATAACCTGTCTAAAGTATATGAGACTTAGTTTGCAATCCTTACTTCTAAGGAGCATTCTCGCTATACAGATTTGTTTGGTTTTTTGCCAGTCCATGGTATATTCAATATTCTTCACTAACACCACAATTCACAGGCATCAGTTCTTCTTTGGTTTTCTTTATTCATTGTCTAGCTTTCGCATGTATATGATGTGACTGAAAGCACCATGTCTTGGTTCAGGCGCACCTTAATCTTCAAGGAGACATGTTTGCTTAGTGTATGTAAATATACTGCATATTTCCATTCCTAATCACTACTTTAAGGTCATATGATTTCATGCTGCCTAATTAACCTCTCTGCTTCCACTTGTAGCACAATATCTCTTGAACACTGCTTACTATTGAACTATTGTTACTTATCTATAAAAAGTACTTTAATGCACATATATTGCAACTAAATAAAGTTTAATTCACTTTGTAGTATTTAAGTCCTCCATCTTCTCACTTATAACTACTTCTCAGCCATGTTTCCCATTTATCCATAATAATAATCCCCTCCCCTAAATTTCTTCGGAAGCCTTAATGGGTCCTTTAGGACTATGCAAGTAAAAGCCATTCTTCAAAGTCTTTCCCCATTGAAGCTTTTCTTGGTATGCTCACACTTTTAGGGCACTTATACTTATCTCCAACCATATGGAAATTTTATAAGCTTCTTTGTATTAGGTTGTTTTCTTCTCTTTTTATCCTAAAATTTTTCAACCTAGGGTATGCGAACTTCAAAACTGAGAATAATGTTGCTTGTTGCCTATATTCTCCACAAGAAAATACATGCATATCAGAGTACACCCACATTGATTGTCTAATACACCATTGGTGGTGATTCAATTTATAATTTGCCTACAATTACAGCAGTTAGTATATAATTATTATTAGAGTATAAAACAAAGAAGAGAGGTAGGCTTTGAAGTCAGATAAACCTAGATTAGAATCACAATTTTACCAATTATACTTATGTGACCTTGGAATAATCATTATGATCTCTGACCTTCTATTTCTTCATCTTAAAATGGAGACAGAAATATCAGCCTTTTCAAGGTCATGGAAGACCCATTGACACATCCAAACTCCCTGAGGGACTGAATTGCTGGGCAGAGGGCTATGGGGACGATGGTCTCAGGGAACATCTAGCTCAATTGGCATAACACAGTTTATAAAGACTATGTTCTACATTCTACCTTAGTGAGTAGCATCTGGGGTCTTAAAAGCCTGTGAGCAGCCATCTAAGATGCTCCACTACTCTCACTCCTTCAGGAGCAAGGGAAAATGAAGAGAACAGGATACATGGAAAAGATTAGTCCAAAGGACTAATGGACCACAGCTACCAAGGCCTCCGCCACACTGAGTCCAGTACAGCTAGATGGTGCCTGGCTACCTCCACTGACTGCTCTGACCAGAATCACAACAGAGGGTCCTGGACAGAGCTGGAGAAGGATGTAGAACAAAATTCTAACACAAAAAAAGACCAGATTTACTGGCCTGACAGAGACTGGAGAAACCCCGAGAGTATGGCCCCGAGACACCCTTTTAGCTCAGTGGTGAAGTCACTCCAGAGGTTCACCATTCAGCTGGGGACTGGATATCCCCATAAAAACAAAACAGGACTAACGAGGCACTGCAGTCCAGGGACAAGGACTAGAAGGCAGAAGGGGACAGGAAAGTTGGTGATAGGGAACCCAAGATTAAGAAGGGACAGTGCTGACATGTTGTGGGTTTGTTAAACGTTGTTACAGGGCAATATGTGTACTAACTGTTTAATGAGAAACTATTTGTTCTGTAAACCTTCATCTGAAGTACAAAAAAAAAAAGAATTATCTATGTGAGATCAAATTGACAACAGCAACTCAAAAGGTTTGATGGTAAATCTAGGGGGCAGGGAGCTGAAGATAATGGTGATGGAATAATTTGGAAAAGTGTAGTGAGAATAGCAGCACAACTGGAGGAATGTAATCAATGTCACTGAATTGTACATGTAGAAATTTTTGAAATGATGTATCTTTGGCTATGTAAATTTTCACCAAAAAAAAAAGTTCCTTCAAGGTCTAGAAGGGAGAGTGTTGACATGTAGTGGGGTTGTTAACCACATCATAGAACAATATGTGTACTACTGTTTAATGAGAAGCTATGTGTTCAGTAAAACTTCATCTAGAGTACAATAAAAAAAAAGAAACAAACAAACAAAAAAAGAAATATCAGCCTTTCAACATTATTGTGAGGATAAAAGAAAACAGCAAAATCATATCACTCACAACAGCTTCTGTGTACTATCTTTGAATGGTAGAAAAAGCTATCATTAATATTACATTCTGATATACTTACAAAGTACAGGTTTCAGTTGAGCTTCCAGACTAAGACAGACTAGGAATAAGGACATGGAAGTCTACTTTTGAAAAAACTGGCCACTGAAAACCTTATGAATAGAAGGGGAGCACTGTCCGATATAGTGCCAGAAGATGGGCCCCTCAGGTTGGAAGGCACTCAAAATACAGCTGGGAAGAGCTGCCTACTCAAAGTAGAGTTGACCTTAATAACATGGATGGAGTCAACCTTTTGGGATCTTCATTTTCTGATGTGGCACTACTCAGAATGAGAAAAAAAACAGCTACAAATATCCATTAATAATCTGAACATGTAATGTACAAATTATGAGTCTAGGATAATCGGAAGTTGTGGAAAATGAAACAGAACCCATAAAGATTGATATACTAGGCAACAGTGAGCTAAAATAGACTGGTATTGACCATTTTGAATCAGACAATCTCATGGTCTACTATGCTGGCAATGACAAACTGAAGAGGTATGGCGTAGTGCTCATTATCAAAAAGAACATTTCAGGATCTATCCTGAAGTGCGATGCTGTCCGTGATAGGATAATATCCATACAACTACAAGGAAGACCAGTTAATACGACTATTATTCAAATTCAGACACCAGCCACTAACGCCAAAGACGAAGAAACTGAAGGTTTTTACCAACTTCTGCAGTCTGAAATTGATCAAATATGCCATCAAGATGCATTGATAATTACTCAAAAGTTGAAAATGAAGACGTATCTGTAGTTGGTGATAGAAACAATGTTGGAGATCACATGACTGAATTCTGCAAGACCACTGACTTCTTCACTGCAAATACCTTTTTTCAACAACGTAAACAACTATACACTCGGACCTCACCAGATGGAATACGCAGGAATCAAGTCAACTATGTCTGTGGAAAGAAAAGATGGAAGAGCTTAATATCATCAGACAGAACAAGGCCAGCAGCTAACTGTGGAACAGACCATCGATTGCTTATATGCAAGTCGAAAAAAATTAGAAAAAGTCCATGAGAGCCAAAATACGAACTTGAGTATATCACACCTGAATTTAGAGAACATCTGAAGTATAGATTTGATGTACTGAACACTAGTGACCAAAGACCAGATAAACTGTGGAATGACATTAAAGACATCATACAAGAAGAAAGCAAGAGATCATTAAAAAGATAGGAATGAAGGAAAACACCAAAATGGATGTTTAAAAAGACTCTGAAACTTGCTCTTGAATATAGAGTAGCTAAAGTAAAAAGAAGAAATAATGAAGTAAAAGAGGAGAACAGAAGATTTCAAAGAGCTGCCAGAGAAGACAAAGTATTATAATGAAATGTACAAAGACCTGAAGATAGGAAACCAAAAGAGAAGAACACACTTGGCATTTCTCAAGCTGAAAGAACTGAAGAAAAAATTCAAGCCTAGAGTTGCAATATTAAAGGATTCTACAGGGAAAATATTAAATGATGCAGGAAACATCAAAATAGGATAGAAGGAATACACGGAATCACTGCACCAAAAAGACTTGGTTGACATTCAACCATTTCAGGAGGTTGCATATGATCCAGAACTGATGGTACTAAAGGAAGAGGTCCAAGCTGTACTGAAGACATTGGCAAAAAATAAGGCTCCAGGAATTGATGGACTACCAATTGAGATGTTTCACCAGAAGGATGCAGCACTGGAAGTACTCACTCATTTATGCCAAGAAATTTGAAAGATAGCTACCTGGCCAACTGACTGGAAGAGAGCCATATTTATGCCTATTTCAAAGAAAGATGATCCAACAGAATTCAGAAACTATTGAACAATATCATTAATATCACACACAAGTAAAATTTTGCTGAAGATCATTTAAAGGCAGTTGCAGCAGTATATCAACAGGCAACTGTCAGAAATTCAAATTGGATTCAGAAGAAGACATGGAAGGAGGGATATCACTGCTGATGTCAGAGGGATCCTGGCTGAAAGCAGAGAATAACAGAAAGATGTTTATCCGTGTTTAATTGACTATGCAAATGTATTCTACTGTGTGGATCATAACAAATTATGGATAACACTGGGAAGAATGGGAATTCCAGAACACTTAATTGTGCTCGTGAAGAATCTGTACATAGATCAAGAGGAAATCGTTCAAACAGAACAAGGGGATACTGTGTGGTTTAAAGTCAAGAAAGGTGTTCATCGGGGTTGTATTTACTCACCATACATAATCTGTGTGCTGAGCAAATAATCTGAGAAGCTGGACTATATGAAGAAGGATGAGACATCAGGATTGGAGGAAAACTCATTAACAGCCTGCGATATGCAGATGAGACAACCTTGCTTGCTGAAAGTGAACAGTATTTTAAGCACTTACTAGTGAAGATAAAAGTCTACAGCCTTCAGTATGAATTACACCTCAACATAAAGAAAACAAAAATCCTCACAAATGAACCAGTAAGCAACATCATGATAAACAGAGAAAATATTGAGATTGTCAAGGATTTCATTTTACTTGGATCCACAATCAATACCCATGGAAGCAGCACTCAAGAAATCAAACAACATATTATATTGGACAAATCTACTGCAAAAAATCTCTTTAAAGTTTTAAAAAGCAAAGATGTCACTTTAAGGACTAAGGTGGCCCTCACCCATGCCATGGTGTTTTCAATCACCTCACATGCATGCAAAAGCTGGACAATGAATAAGGAGGACTGCAGAAGAATTGATGCCTTTGCATTATGGTGTTTGTGAAGAATATTGAACACACCATGGACTGCCAGAGGAATGAACAAATCTGTCTTGGAAGAAGTACAGCCAGAATGCTCATTAGAAGCAAGGATAGCGAGACTTCATCTGACATACTTTGGACATGTTATCAGGAGGCACCAATCTCTGGAGAAAGACATCATGCTTGGTAAATTGGAGGGTCAGAGAAGAGGAAGACCTTCAAGGAGACAGGTTGACACAGTGGCTGCAACAATGGGCTCAAGCACAACAAGTGTTGGGAGGAAGATACAGGACCAAGCAGTGTTTCGTTCTGTTCTACCTAGGGTCGCTATGAGCCAGAACTGACTTGATGGCACCTAACAACAACAACATATTTACAAAGTAGACATGAATGAGTTTTTAATACTATACCACATTTTACATTAAAAAATATGTGGTTAAATTTTACTTGTATCAAATAATAAACTAATATGAAAAATACAATGAACGTATTATAGTTATTAATTTGGTGGCTCTTAGTTTCACAGAAGATTAGATCTTATTTTTTAGGCAAGCTGAAATCTATAACTACTTTGTAAGACTTGGGAAGCCAGTCTAAAAAATACTTTAACCCAGAATGACTAAAAGTCATGCATGTGTAGAATTTGTCTTACTCAAATCTGTATTTACTCCATTTATGTGGCTTCTCAACTATCACACACATTGTGCAAAAAGCAGTAACTTGCATTAACATTATCTAAACTATATATGTCTTTATTCGATTACGTCGTACCTCAAGCAATTTTTTTTCCTACACTGCATCAATTTGATTGCTTTTTAATCTTTCCTTATTTCTTCCCTTCAGTCCTGTTTAATTCCAGATGGTACATCAAGATGTCTTTACTGATTGTTTTGTATTAAAATCTTTCACATCCAAGGAGAACAAATCTTTAAATTTATAGGAAAGAAAATTCCAGCAGTAAGCCAGGATGCCAGAGGAACAGGTCTTTAAATATACCCAATGTGCTAGTGTTAGTGACTTCTTGACAATCTTTACTTTACTCTAAAGTACTTTAATGCAAAAGTGAGTGAACTACAGGTCATATTTTTAGTTTTGAGAGGTAGGGTAGTGGGATGGAGAGAATAGTTTAGAAATCATCAGACCTTGATTTTGGCATTTACCAGTTGGTTTTAACAATTTTGTCATTTACTTGCTTTTATCATTTTGGTTTTGTCATTTACCAGTTTTGTGAGTTGAAAAGTCTGCATCACCTTTTTATCCTCAGACTGTGCTTCTATAAAAAAATGGGAAATAATTGCAATAACATTATGGAGATTTAAAATTATTGTGTATGATAATACCACTGCATTGTTTGGGACAAATACTCAAAAATATACAATCCGATGATGTAAATAACTTTCTCAGAAATCAGAATTCCAAAGGAACTATTAAATTTTGCTGAGAGTATATATGTGTGTGTATATATATATAGGTACATATATATGCATATATATATAGTTTTAGCATTATGACCATATTTTATAGTCAATTTATATATAATTGTGACATTTTTAATAAAAATAAGTGAGTAATTTACAGTTTATAGATAAATGCATCTTAGTGAAAGATATGATCAACTTGAAACAGAGAAGACTTGATGTAATTTGAACGGATTTTTTGAAATGTATAGAGAGTTTAAATAACTTTATCCTCAAAAGTCTTGTGCACAGAGTTACTGTAATTAGTAGGCACCACACAAGGAATTTACTCTGACCTGTCACCCATGTTTGACAAATGCTGATCGTTTGCAGCTAGAATAAGCACAGTTGCTTTATATTTGTCATACATGAGTGTAATAGTTGGCTTATCTTCCTCTTATTGGGAATCCATTATAATCTATACATAATGGATATAAAGTGCATCCAGGAAATGTTTTCCGATCATAAGCTCTAAGAAGTTGGACCCTAAGGATTTAAATATATTACAATGCAAAACAAACTGTCGTTTAATCATTTGATGGGATAGGAAGCTTCCAGAAACACTATTTAAAAGACATCAATACTGAGGTAAGACAACAGACACTGTGGTAAATAAATGTTAGACTCTCAATATTTGATTCTCAGTATGTATTTAAAAAAAGGTGATACATTAGATTTATGTAGAACTCTGTCTTTTCAATTAAGTCATTTTTGCCAAGTGAAAATTATAAATAGAACCAGGTGAGATACACAAATATAGTTAGTTTGTTGAGGGTGTAAATGTGAAAAAGGTGGCAATAAAATAATACAAGAACACTGAGATACATACAGTGATAATATTTAAAAAGTTGAGCCCTGAATGAAAAGATAATAATAAAGTATTTTGTAACTTTAAGCCCTGCAATCATCGAACAGAGTCATAAGCATCTAGGTAAGTATTCATAGTTATTATCTTCAAGAAACTATGTTACGTCATAATTGGAAAGTTGCACGTAGATTTAGGCCTTAGAAAGTATTTATCTGAACATGGTCTCCTTTTTATTTTTCAGACTCAACTGTGATTTTATATTTCTCAAGTAATTGGAAAACTGTACATTGAGGATGTATCCTGTTACATTATTTCTCATCCATGTTGTCACCCATTGGCACATTTGAGTGAGAATCTTTGTACTTCAATCAACTGTAGCGAAGTTTAAAGTGCAGAGAGATCCAGAATTGTATCTTTGCTACTATTACTACCAGGAACAACGGTAAAAGTATATTTTCTATGTTGAAGAATACATTTTGGAAAATTAAAGACATTCATATCTGGCGAATTGATTTATAGTGAGAAATTTCAAGTAGAACAATTATTACAAGTTATTTAAACTTAAATACAATTATTCTTTTGATGATTAGAATCAAATGGTTAATTAAAAAATCTATTTTGGGATTAGTAGTCTTTTTGTGACTACACAAACCACAAAATGCTGGTAACTATATACTTTTTTCAAATTCTGAGTTACCTGATAAAAGTGGAATTTTAAGATTCCTAGATTAAAAAAATTGAAATGTTTCAAAAAGCAGATGAAATGCTAGAAGCATTCAGTAGTCTGTGCCAAAAAATTTGAAAGACATCTACCTGGCCAACAGATCAGAAGACATCCATATATGTGCCTATTCCAAAGAAAGGTGATCCAACAGAATGTGGTAATTATCAAACAGTATCATTAATATTGCACACAAGTAAAATTTTGCTGAAGATAATTAAAAAATGATTGCAGAAGTATATTGACAAGGAACTACCAAAAATTCAAGCCAGATTCAGAAGAAGACGTGGAACAAGGGGTATCATTGCTGATCTCAGAAGGATCTTGGCTGAAAGCAGAGAATACCAGAAAGATGTTTACTTGTGTTTTATTGACTATGCAAAGGCATTCGACTGTGTGGATCATAACAAATTATGGATAACATTGCAAAGAATGGGAATTCCAGAACAGTTAATTGTGCTCATGAGGAACCTGTACATAGATCAAGAGGCAGTTTTTCAAACAGAACAAGAGGATATTACATGATTTAAAATCAGAAAAGGTATGTGTCAGGGATGTATCCTTTCACCAAACTCATTCAATCTGCATGCTGAGCAAATTCAAGAAATTGGATTATATGAAGAAGAACGAGGCATCAAAATTAGAGGAAGACTAATTAATAACCTGCTATATGCAGATGATTCAAAATGCTTGCTGAAAGTAAAGAGGACTTGAAGCACTTATTGATGAACTTCGAAGACTGCAGCCTTCAGTATGGATTACACCTCAATATAAAGAAAACAAAAGTCCTCACATCTGGACCAGTAAGCAACATCACGATAAACAGAGAAACTGTTGAAGTTGGCAAGGATTTCATTTTACTTGGATCCACAATCAACACCCATGGAGGCAGATGTCAAGAAATCAAATGATGTGTTGCATTGAGCAAATCTGCTGCGAAAGATCACTTTATTAAAATGTTAAAAAGCAAAGATGTTACTTTGTGCGCCTGACTCAAGCCATGCTATTTTCAATTGCCTCATATGCATTGGAAAGTTGGACAATGAATAAAGAAGAGCGAAGGATAATTGATGCCTTTGAATTATGGTGTTGGCAAAAAACATTGGATATACCATGGACTGTCAGAAGAGTGAACAAATCTATCTTGAAAGATGTACAGCCAGAACGCTCCTTAGAAGTGAGGATGACGAGACTTCATCTCACATACTTTGGACATGTTATCAGGAGAGACCAGTCACTGGAGAAACATATCATGCCTGGTAAAACAGAGGGTGGGTGAAAAAGAGGAAGATCCTCAACGAGATGGATTGACACAGTGGCTGCAACAATGGGCTCAAACATAGCAACGATTTTGATGATAGCACAGGACTTGGTAGCCTTTCACTCTGTTGTATATACAGTCACTATGAGTCAGAACTGACTCATGGCATCTAGCAACAACAATTTTTAAAAAGATGACAATATCATTCAACTCCTTTCCTCCTTAAGGTCTCCCTTTGCTACATAATATCCTCTTAAAATTATTTGTGATGGTACATGGCCTGTCTACCTTCTGTCTCTCCAGCCCATCCAATATCATACATTAGACTCAGACTTATAAACCATTGAGAGTTTCCTGTACACAATTCTGCTTTTTTTTTTTTTTTTTTGCTTCAAAGCTTTTATTCAATTCCAGTGCTTATTTTTATACTTCTTTATTTTACTGTGTCATGGATACTAAATAAAACAGGACTCATATACTAACATTTCTACTATGTAATTCTTTCCTTTGCCCTCTCTAGTATGGAAAACTTGTTACCTGCATTTGTGCCTACCTCTGTTGCTGCTCTCACTTTGTACATTGACACTTTCATATCATGCCTTGGTCTCACTACTGAGCTTTAAATTCCTTAGGGTACAGAGTATGATTAATGATCTTTGTGTACTCAAATCCTGACATGCTCAAAGAGGTCATTTAACATTTGTTAAGTTTTCAAAAGGAGTGTATTCCTATTTATATTACTCTACCTTTTTTATTCAGTGATGTTTCCTACTCCTACCAGTTTTGTGGTTATATTTAATTTCTTTTTTTATCGATCCTACTTAAGTTAAGATTAGTGTTTTTACCTAATGACATTTAGAAAAAAGTTAATCCCAGAGAAAATGAATAACTTAGAGCAATAGTAGTAAAAATGCAATTATATGAAAAAGAAATTACTGAAAATTTGAAAGAATTGTTGTCTTTGAAATTTTTTGGTCACAGATATGAAATTAATGCCATGTTATAAAATAGATTCTTTGAATATCTGTTTTACCCACAAAATAATATGCATATATATCAGCTTACACATGTGTAATTTTGATATCTTACAAAATAATTTTTCTTCCTAAATAAAATCTCTCTCAATGCCAGTGATTTTTCAACAATAAAAACATATATGCATAACTGTAAATTTCAGCTTGTCTCCTGCTATAGCTTCTCTAAATTAGTGAAATTTTACTATTAGGCAGGTATTACCTGTATGATATCTAGAGGTATATGTAAATGATTAATGTAAATCTAAGAACAATAAAGTTATAATAAATCATAGACTTAGAAAATTAAGAAGGTTGCTTTTGAGAAGGTATCTGTGCCATATAATGTGTCAGTATTGAAGAAAGAGTCCTGGAAACTCAGTTTTAACAAGTTGAAGCCTTGAAGAGAATAAATAATAGTAAAATTCTGTGTCAAGAACTGGGGCAGACTACAATTAGACAGGGAAGAAAAATATGCTGCAGATAAACGCTTGAAGAAAATGTAGATTTAGATGCATAAGCATTAACTCTGGGAAATGGCAACAGCAGATGTACGGTGCTGTCACATGGTCATCTCAAATGGGATAGTTGCTTTGGAGCCCATTAATCATTCTGTCTGTGAGACAAAGAACTTGTAGAAGTGGCCATGGTGACCGAGTTCCAACTGTGTGTACACACTGGGTGGTAGAGCCCTCAGGTAACAAATCAGTCATATCAGACAAACACACAAACAGAATAGCAGCATTGATAGTCCTTGTCATTGCATCTGGGTATAAAGGATAGCATTATGTGAGATATAAAAAGGTACTTCTGAAGTACACAAATGGGGTAGTAATCAGTTTCTACACCTACAACGCAATCTCACTGAAAGTTGTTTTTTGATGTTTTTATATTTCAAACATAATTTCTAAGACTTTAACATATTAGAGGAACAGAATTTATTTTTGGCAGTTTTTACTAATAAACATCCACAAACTTCAACTTTATCACAAACCACTTTTTTGTCCAAAGATTTTTGGCTCGTTTTTATCCACAAGACAGTGTATACACATAAAATGACATAGATCTTCTTCTTATATACAAGTTTATCAAGGGAAGGAGGTTTATATTAGCAATTCTCTGAACTCCAGACATCATAATGCTGAGTCTACAAGTAATATTCCTGTAATCAATTTCAACTATTGAAAGCAATTGTGGACTGTTAGTTAATGAGATTTATGAAATAAAAATAGCTGCTTCTTTTATATATTTTTAAGTCACTCATATTTAGAACACGATCATGTCATTTGTTTTGAAGAACTCAGGAAGTACACAACATGTTTATTAGAAGGTGACCCTTATAGAGAGAGTCAGTGAAAATAAGGGAAACAAGGAGACGGATTGACACCATAGCCTCAATAGTGGACTTAAACGTGTCGATGATCATGAGGAAGCACAGGATCTGGCAATATTTCATACTGTTATACAGAGGTGTCCACGAGACAGAGTTGACTCCACCGCATCTAACAACAATAACAACATTTAGTGTTCGTACATACCAAATTAGTTGCCCAAGAGTAGACTGCAACCCACGTCTTGCAGAATAGAACTGCGTTCCATGAGGTTTTCAAGGCTGTGACATTTTGGAAGCAGATCACCAGGACTTTCTTCTGAGGTGCCTCTGGGTGGGTTCAAACTGTCAACCTTTCAGTTAGTAGTTAAACGCTTAAATGTTTGTGCCACAAGGAGACCCCCAATCATCACTTTATATATATAAATACATTGTGATCACATTTGTGTGGAATATTTCATAATTATTATATATACTTGCTCAGAGACTATTAATTACTTAACAGAAAGTTTAGAAGAGAAAACATTAAATGAAAATTTACCAGTCTTAGTCACTTGAGAAATAAAGATAAATGAATTTTTGAATTTGTATCAAGCAAGAGACAAAAAGGTATCTTAAACATTTAATAAAAGTATATGTAGCACACATATACTGTCTCTAAATTACAAGGTATTTCAAGGGCATAGTAATGAATTCAGACAAAAAATTATGTAGTTAATACTTATAGAAGGTGGCTGTCTAATAGGATAAGTAAAATTTTTTATCCAAATTGCCATAACATGAAACAAAATAGACAATATTCTATTAAAATATACTGAAGAAAGAGCTATGAAATCAAAGTGGAGGAAGAAATTATTCCTTTGGATAGAACTGAAAAAAATATGATGAAGAAGGACATAAGCATTGGGAAAGGCCATTCCAGGCTTCAAAACAGTATGAGTTCAGGGAGTAGACAGAGTTCTGGAGAGCAACAGTTATTCACACATAGTTGAACCCTAAGGTCATGAGAAAGGAATTTTTTGACAAATTATGAAAAAATTAATGCTATGTTTTGATAATTGGCGATGTGAAGCTTTTTTTTTATTATCAGAAGTTAATATTCAATTCTGGGTTTTGGAAAAATATCTCTGATAGTCATATAATTTTAAGACGAAAAAATCTGGGCACGCCGATTTAAATCATAATTTTATTACCACTCAGGTGACAAAATAAATACAAAGAAAGCAACAGATATTAGTAGGCAGGAAGAATATAGAACTTGTTAACCAAATAACTGAGGAAGAAGTATTACTTAAGATGACTTGATACTTTACAGGGAATATTAAATGATTTAGGGAGCAGATGAAGAAGACAGAATTCCAGGTGGAATGTAAATACAGATATTTGTCTCTTAAGTGGTTAGAAGAGTAAGATCAGCTCTCAGGAAGGATATGGATTTTTGTTAATCTATACAGAAAAGAGAGCAAAGTGGATTCAATATTGGACACTTCTGAAATCAAAATGAAAGCCTGGGGAGAGAGAATCGTATCAGAAGCTTTGGTGTCTTTAATCAGTTCCTTCCATCTAGAAACATTTACTTCACACAGTTTATAGGAACACATTGGAGTCCTACGTGGCACAAACGGTTAAGTGTTTGACTACTAGCCAAGAAGTTGGTAATTTTAACCCATCCAAAAGCGCCTGGAAGACAGGCCTGGCAATCAGCTTCTGAATGGTCAAAGCCTTGAAAATTTATGGAGCAGTTTTACTCTGCACATATGGGGTCGCCATGCATTGGAAACAACTTAGAACAATTATCTCTAATAATCTTTCCTACCTCTCTGGCTGTTTCTTCCAAGCATCCCTTGTTACTTCCTCCTTGTAAGAAATTCAGTTTGTGATCTTTACTTGGCCAATGCGTTCTTGTCCAGATGCACACTACCCAAGGGGTTCCTTTGACTGATTGGAGGACGCTGCCTTGAAAATGCCTAGAAAATATCTGATCACCACAACCATCCCCCCAACATTATCCCCATCAACCCCACAGATCCTGTAAGTTTTTGAAACTCTGCTATAAAAATCCCTCTGGCAATAGTTAAGCCTCCTTGTTGGCTCTTCACTCCTGCCTGCTTCCCACCCCCCACTTCACCCACAGTTGCAACTTCTTCATACTCCTGTTTCTGTTCCATCACAGATGGGCAGGTTCTGAGCTCCTAGCATAGCGTCCCTTCATTTTTACTTCTTGTCCTCAGGGTGGTAGTGGCTTCCTATTGTTGCCGATCTATAGGTTACTGCAAAGATGTCCTTTGGCTCTCTTACCACCTGTATAACCAATTTCTTCTATTTAATGTCTTCTGTTAAAAAATAGACTGAGTAGTTTCTGAAATTTTTCCAAAATGAGTAAAAACATCTAATCAAGAGCTATGCCACCTGTATTTAGAAAACACCAGTAATCCTTACAGAGAATCAACATAAATTTGATCTACCATTTGACATTGAAAGTATTTTAGGTGCTGTGCAGAACTCAAATTCTAGTAAAAAGACCAGAGTTAATGGTCTGACTGAGACAGGAGGAACCCTTGAAAGCATGGCCCCTGGATTCTCTGTCAGCCCAGAACTAAAACAATCTCTGAGGCCAACTCTTCAGACAAAGATTTGACTGGCCTGTGGGACATAAAATGATACTCGAGAAGAGTGTGCTTCTTAGCTCAAGTAGATACATGAGACTAAATGGGCACCTTCTGTTGGGAGGTGAGATACGAACGCAGAGAGGTTTAGGAGCTGGTTGAATGGTCACGGGAAATCAGGGGTGGAAAGGAGGAGTGTGCTGTCACAGTATAGGGGGAGCAATTAGGGTCACATAACAATGTATCTATAAATTTTTGTATGAGACTAACTTGAAGTGGAAATTTTCACTTAAACTACAATAATAAACAACAACAACAAAAAAAACTGAAAGCATTTTAACACTAGACCCTCCAGCTTGATTATTTTGCAAGTGATGAAACTGACATAGTAACAGCCTCAAGATTTGCTGATAGGATAGATATTTGCCATCTATCAGAGAGAAATTTTTCCTTCCATTGAAGTATATGATTGAGTAGAAGAATACTATGATTTAGGAAGACATCTTCAAAAAGAAGCTTTATTTCAGGAGTGGGGAGGGGGGATGATATTGGCAAAAAGCAGTAGTACAAAAAAAAAGTTTCATTTTTGTGTGTACTGTTGTGTCAGAGAAAAGTAAAATCTCAGTTTTAATATCTCCAAATGTAAAAAGAGATGGTTTAAGCACCCTCAACTATACTGCAAAAATTTATAATTAATGGCTGTACAAAGTTTCAATATCTGGAAACCTCATTGGATCTCATTAAATTTGTGTTATAGAATAACTTGGCTGGAAGTAAAGACCAGCAGGTGCTCTTACAGTCATATTTCCCCCACAAAACTATATCCTATGTATAATGGGCAGTTTATTCAGAGAGAGTGTATTGATGCTATAACCAAAAGTTCCATTAGAACCATTATGGGAGGTTCTAATTTTGTATTCAGAGATTCTTTAATATTGATTATTGACCCATAAGAATGTGGTCATTATAAACTAAAGATTTCTTTATCATCATAGTTGCAGTCTTTTTGAAAGAGGAAAATTTCAAAAGAGCCGGTACTAATTATAGCTCTAAAAATTAGCAGAGATAGCAGCAGGGGCAAGGCATTTAACTTCTCTTATTACCACCATCTCACCAACAAATTGGGGCCAAAGTTAATCCTGCCACCATCACAGAACTGATAAAAATATAAGCAAAAAAATAATTCTAAGAGAAAATCATATAATAATGCAAATAGTATTGATATCATGGAGATTATCAGTAGTATTATTTTTTCAAAGTTTTAAGTATAGATTTAATGAATAGGTTTGGTAACAATAAGATTGAGATAAAAGCCTAATTTATTTATTAATTATAAATTCCTACATTGTACATGAGAGCCTTGTCATTGCTAGGTGCTATCAAGTCGGTCTGACTCAGAGTGACTCTGTGTACAACAGAAGGAAACTCTGCCAGGTTCCAGTGCAATACCCACAATACCTGCTATGCTCGAGCCCATCCTTGCAGCTACTGTGTCAATCCATTTAGTTGAGGGTCTTCCTCTTTTTTGTTGACCCTCTACTTTACCAAGCACGATGTCCTTCTCCAGGGACTGGTCCCTCCTGATAACACGTCCAAAGTATGTGAGACAAAGTCTCGTCATCCTCATTTCTGATGAGCATTCCGGCTGTACTTCTTCTAAGACATATACGTTTGTTCTTCTGGCCATCCATAGTATATTCAATATTCTTCACCAACACCATAATTCAAAGGCATCAATTTTTCTTCGGTCTTCCTTAATCATTGACCAGCTTTCACCTGCATATGAGGCTATTGAAATAACCGTGGCTTGGGTCAGGCTTCTGGTGGTGCAGTGGTTAAAGTACTGGGCTGTTAACCAAAAGGTCACAGGTTCAAATCCACCAACCACTCTGTGGAAGAAAGATGTGACAGTCTGCTCCCATAATGACTTGCAGCCTTGGAAACCCTATGGGGTAGTTTTACTCTGTCCTGTAGGCTCACTATGAGTTGGCAATGACTAAACAGAAGTGGTTGGGTCAGGTGCACCTTAGTCCTCAAAGTGACATCTTTGCTTTTTAACACTTTAAAAAAGGTCTTTTACAGCAGATTTGCCCAATGCAATAAATACATCATTTGATTTTTTGACTGCTGCTTCCATGAGTGTTGATTGTGGATCCAAGGAAAATGAAATTCTTGACAACTTCAATATTTTCTCCTCTTATCAAGATGTTGTTTACCAGTCTAGTTGTAAGGATTTTTGTTTTCTTTATGTTGAGGTACAATCCATACTGAAGACTGTAGTCTTTGATCTTCCTTAGGAAGTGTTTCAAGTCCTCTTCACTTTCAGCAAACAAGGTTGTCATTTGCATATTACTGGTTGTTAATGAGTCTTCCTCCAAACCTGCTGCCATGTTATTTTTCATATAGTCCAGCTTCTCAGATTATTTGCTCAGCATTCAGATTGAATAAGTATCTTGAAGGCATGCAACCCTGACACGCACCTTTCCTGATTTTAAACCACACAGTATCCCCTTGTTCTGTTTGAACAACTGCCTCTAAGTCTATGTGCAGTTCCTCACGAGCACAATTAAGTGTTCTGTAATTCCATACCATAATTTCTTATGACCCATGCTTCGAAAATCTTTGGATAGTCAATAAAACACAGGTAAACATCTTTCTGGTATTCTCCACTTTCAGCCAAGATCCACCTGACATCAGCAATGATATCCCTCATTCCATGTCCCCTTCTGAATCTGACTTGACTTTCTGTCAGTTCCCTGTTAATGTACTGCTATAACCGCTTTTGAATAATCTTCAGCAATATTTTAGTTGTATGTGATATTAAGGATATTGATCAAGAATTTCCACATTCTGATGGATCTCCTTTCTTTGGAATGGGCACAAATATGGAATTCTTCCAATCGGTTGGCCAGGCAGCTGTCCTCCAAATTTCTTGGAATAGACAAGCGAGCACCTTCTGTGCTACATCTGTTTGTTGAAACATCTCAGTTGGTATTCCATCAATTCCTGGAACCTTGTTTTTTGCCAGTGTCTTCAGTGCAGCTTGGACTTCTTCCCTCAATACCATCCATTCTCGATCATATGCTACCTCTTGAAATGGCTGAACATCGACCAATTCATTTTTTGTAAAGTGACTCTAAGTATTCCTTCTTTTTCTTGAGATTACTCCTATGGAAGTATGTTTATTGACTCACATTTATGTTTTCTTTATTTCCATTATTAACATCAATAAATAAATAGAATTATTAAAAGAAAGGTATCTAAAAAGATGAGTAAGTATTTAAATGGGTAAATTATTTGTAAGATAGTAAATCAGCACCAGATTTATGAGAACTTGATAAAGTTACATGTATGCACTTACTATTGGCTTCATCCAACTTTGTTTTGCAGTTTTGTATGATTTGAGGAGCAGCAGCTTGTAGGGGCACAGAAACCGGTTCTAACTAGTGTTAGAAATGATTTATATTTGTTTGCATATTCTTTAATGCCATGAGTTTACATAGATTTTCAAATGATTATAACTGGTTACATTATTCTGTCATAGTCATAAGTTTGAGCAGTATTATTACTTGCTGGTTTTACAAAAAGTATAGTATGGAGGTAAAGACAGAAGTACTGAACTTTTAAAATGATATATGAAGAATTCTAGGGCATTTAGATATCTGAACCTATACTTTCATATATTTTAAATTGGTTATACAAGGTAATTATTCCCCATTTATTACAGCTTGCTACCTACACTTCAAATATCTTTTATACTTTTCTCAAATATTTTTTATATTCTCCTAAACTTCTTTTACACTTTTCTCATTGATTTAAATATCATAAAAATTAAATAATATTTAATAAAGAATTATGTTACATACAATCCCTTTTCTTATATAAACTGAACATTAAGTTGGTATTTCAATGTAATTTTGCAATGAATGTTTTAGAGAAAATTACTTCTTCTCCTATACAATGAAACTACAGCGTAAAAATGTAATAGATACTCAGTAATTAGATATTCAAATCTTCATATATACTGACATTGTATGTTCTAACAGTATGACTTCATGAGAATATAGATTGGGAAGGGTTTCCAAGTTATGATCAATATAAAAGCCAAAAATTAGAACATTTACAATTATTTTTGTTGTTATGGCTCCAAAAATGTAGACACCATGTTTCTTTTTTTCCAGATTCTCTGCTTGCCAAGTTTCTTCTTCAAAGGAAGGAAGGAATGAAGAGAGGGAAGAAGGATGGAAGTAGTATAAGAAAAGGCAGATCTAATGAAAAATTCAGTGATTAGAAGTTATTAACAAATGCATCATTGTAGTTTCTAGCGTAGGATCTCTTGGCCAAATATAATGTAGGTACGTTACTGACTCGACGGCAACGAGTTTGGTTTTTTTTGGTTTTTTAGAAGGGTTTAAGGCAGGAATTTCTTTCTGTCCTATAGTGTCACTGTGAGTCGGAATCAACTTGACAGCAATGAGTTTAGTTTGGTTTTATTTCCCAAGAAATCTCCTAAGAAGTTATTATTCTAATGCACACACTATGATCAGGTTCAAATCTTCAGACTTGGAAGTGGACCTGTTTCTTAAGGTCAGATATATAAGATTGAATGCTGGCAATAACAAATACAACACTCACAAGCACCACAAAAGACCTATTTACATGAATAACATATTTTGTCTTTGTGGGTAGATGTCTATGGAAAGTAGGAGGTGTTTGTAAACATGAAATTAGCAAAGATGGATAACTTATATAACTTAACTGTCTTATTCTATCAAGTTTTAGACCTCTACTTCCATAATAGTACTTATTAAGCTAATGAAACTAACACTCACAGGGATGTTGCTTAATTAGAGTCTAAATGCAAACAAAACAACCAATGAATCTGCTTAATTAAAAATACTATGTTCTTAAATACTATTCCAATTTACTTAAGTGACTAAATTACATCTCTGTGGAAACTCGATACTAAAATACTAGGATCTTTTAGTAACATAGTAAAGTAACCAGAAAAAATCATCATTGGTTTAGCCAGTTAATTGGAATCATATATAATTCCTGGGTGGCACAACTGGGTAAGTGCTCCACTACTAGCCAGAAGGATGAGTGTTCGAAATCAGCCAGAGGCACCTCAGAAGACAGGACTAATGATCATTTCTGAAAGATCACAGCCTCGAAAACCCTATACAGCAGTTCTACTCTGCACACGCGGGTCACCATGAAATTCAGAAGTCCTTAAAACTTCTGAAAAGTAGAAACTGGAAAGTATTTTATGTACTAGGAAAGGGACTAACATGTGATCCAAAAAATTTTGTATAGAAAATCAAAACAAAGTTTAACATTTTAGGATGTTATACTTTAAGAAGGAGTCCAGGTGGCACAGTGGTGAAAGCACTTGGCTGCTAATTAAAAAGTTGGAGGTTCAAACTCACCAGCCGCTCCAAAGGAGAAAGATCTGGCAGTCTGCTTCCTCCGTAAATATTTACAGCCTTGGAAACCCTATGGTGCAGTTCTACTCTGTCCTATAGGGTTGTTGTGAGTTAGAATCAACTCAGTGGCAATGAGTTTGGTTTGGTTTTTGCTTTACTTTAAGAACTTTGTATATTAATTGTTTTTCAACGTTCAAAGAAGAGTTGAAATCTAAGTAGACTGTTAAGTTTTCCTTTTGTAAGTTTGAAATTACATTATTAATCATCTATCTTCCAGGTTTAAAGAAAATATTTAATTTTTTATTTTGTGTGACAGCTATTGAAAAATAAGTCAGATCCTGTAGACTTAACAATTATATTTCATTTAAAACTATTCCATTTCTCTGGCATAGCTAATAGCTTGAAAATAAATAAAATAAAGACTCTCTGTTCATATCTTCTGGTTTAATAACAGTGAATCCAAAGGAAAAAAAAAAAACAACAGTAGAATATACCCTTTAATTTGCAATATGTTGAACTCTTTTAAATAATAGAAACTATTTTCAGTGATGTTGGTGATTAAAAAAAAAAACAGTTAAATACTCTAACTCCTGTGATAAATATATATTACCAAAAAACTCCTGTGAGATATATATATACATATATAACCAAATAAAGCTTAATAATCTATTGTTTCTTCATTCATTCATTTAACAAACGGATAATGCTTGTTGTTATTGTTGTGTGCTGTTGAGTCTATCTCAACTCATAGTGACCTTACGGACAGAGTAGAACTGCCCAATAGGGTTTCCAAGACTATAATCTTTGTGGAAGCAGACTGCCACATCTTTCTCCCATGGAGCAACTGGTGGGTTTGAACCATGGCCTTTTGGTTAGCAGCTGAGTGCTTAAGCACTGTGTCCCCAGGGCTCCTTATTAAATAAAGGCTTACTCAGGCCATATATTGTTCTAGTGTTCTTATGGATACAATGAAGAGTAAAAGAGGAAAATATTCCTGCCCTCATGAACAGTAAATCTTTTTTTTTTTTTTATTTTTTTTATTGTGATGAAAATATACATACCAAAACATTTTTACATTTACAGTGCAATGAACAAATCTTCTTTGTCAGAGAGAAGGCAAGACATAGGTAATGACACTGAGTTAAAATAAAGAATGATGGAGAGAAAGAGAGCATTGAGAGTGCTACTTTCGAGTGTTTAGATGGTGAGGGTTGAGGAGGGATGAAATAAAGACCTAGCTGAATGAAGGATACGAAAAAAATTCTCATCATCATCACTATAATCTAGCATCAAGACTTGCCTAAATTCTTGGGGGATGAGAATAAGGATCAGCACAAAGCTTGTTCCCATGAGGTGGAGTTCAGACATACCTCCACTGTCCAACTTCTTCACCATTTCTGACACTGGCAGATTCCACCCCCACCACCACCACCGCACCACGACAGTCTCTACATCTCTGCTAGTTTTGATTATTCATTGCAATAGCCTACAAAGAACTCACACACTATGTTCAAAGATATATAGTTTATTAGGGAAGTAACAGGCTACAAGTTGGGATTAGGATCAACTTGGAAGTAAAAGGAACAACTCAGGATCAGGATGCAGAATTACGGAGGCAAGGTCTGGATGGCTCCCTCTAGGTGGAGAGTACATCCTTACCTTCTTTGGTGCAGGACAGCTTCTAAACCGGACAGCTCTCTCAGACACTTCTCTCAGCCATGCAAGCAGGCAGGACGTTCTGTAAGCAGTGCAAGCAGACCATTCTCTTGGCCACGCATGCCCCTTCTTAGCCATGTATGCCCCCTCTCAGCCATACAGACCTGTCTGCCTTTGGCTTCCCCACCGCCAGCCTTTCTGCTGCTAACTGGTCGACCTTATAGCCAGTGTAGCAGCTTGCTCAGTTTCTGCTCTCCTAGACTCCTTCCAGGTGTGTTGCTGCTGGATTTGCCACAGGGGCCACTCTGAGCCTCTCACCACCTTCAGTGTTATAGCCCTTGCCCTGTATTATGGCTCTTTTAGGAAATTCCTAGCCTCCTCTCTCTGCTTCTTCTCCCTTATCTGAAAAACCTCTATGGGGTTGGTCACTTTTTCACCTAATCCTCACTTTTCAACTACGATGGTTAAAATTGTGTGTCAACTTGACTGGGCCATGATTCTCAGTGTTTATATATGATCACCCCCATGATGGGATCTGCTGTGAGTGGTCAATCAGTTGAAAGGAAGTTTCCTTGGGCATGTAGCCTGCATCTGAATATAAGCGGACCTTCTGGCTTTTGCCCTCTCTGGATCCTGCAGCTGCCTCTTGTTTGTCTGACCTCTGGTTCTTAAGACTTGAGCTAGCAACTTCCCTACCGATCTTGGGATTTGTCAATCTTCACAGACTGTGAGCAAGAGTCCTGGAGAGGCTAGCCAGTTGGCAGCTAATAAAGCTACTCTCTTTCTTTAAGGTGGCAGCAGCAGTGCTGCAGGTGGCTGGCGGGCATTCTGCTCCAGCTGCAGCCACAGCTGCTGCTTCTGTCAGAGCATGTGCATCAGCTTTTCAATCTGTTTGTCCTTTTCCTGCAACATCTGGCCTTTGTCGTGCCCCTCCAGCTTAGCCTTTGCCCCACATTCAGACAGCAGATGTTGACCTGCAGGCCCACCTCCTTCATAAGAATCTTCAGTGGTAAAGTCTGCAGGGTTAGCTGGGTCAGGGGTGACATCACCATCTCACCAAAAGTGTCCCTGAACATGGAGTTCTCATTGCCATGCTGAGTAGGGAGTGCTCTGAGAGGGTGAGAAATATGGGAGTGGGGGAGGGTACGTGTGTGTGGATCCCATGTTGCCGAATTTCACCATTCTGTTGTAGATCACCTTCACCACCACTGCCTCAGTAGTTATGTGTCAACTTGGCTGGGTCTTGATGTAGTCATCCTCCCTTTTCACTTAAAAGTGATTTTCACATAATGACTTGGTCTTTGGAACTTGACCATATTGATAAGTGAAGAGAGAGGGTACAAGCAAACTCCTTCTCAATGTCAAGACACGGCCCTCCCAGCAGGACCACAAACTCACCAATCCTCTCAGGGGCCCACAAGTCACTCACTCCTATGGGGTGGATTTTCAACTCACTATTTAATAGTAAATTTACCAATCCCTGCAAGGTGTGAAAAATAAACCAATCAGAAGGCAGATTGCAGCCCAGGGCCAGACAAAAAGTATCAAACCATCAAGATGTTCACAGTTTATTCAGGAAATGTCAAACAATCCAGGAAATCCCCTGTAACAAACTCTCCAAGGGTAGAAAAACACCTGGGATTCCCCTCCCCCCAAATTGCTTCTCTAACTAACTAGCATAACTCCCCAGGGCTTAGGGGAAAAAAAATCTCCCAAGCTGCTTTTCCAAAGAACCAAGGAAAATTCATATAAAGGAACCCATTTCACAACAATCACAAATGGAAGGAACAAGCTGATAACTTTGACAGTAGTCATCCAAATGTGTATATGCAGCCTCTGATTAAAGGAATTGATAGCTGAACTCTTTTTAAGCCACAAACTTATCTGTGCATATGGAAGAAGAATGACTACAATCCCAATTTCATGGATTATGAGATTTTAATTATGAAGTCAGAAATTTTTCCTTAATATATTCATTTTGCATTCTATGGCAATTGGCAATGGTAAAAAACAAAATCGTTTCAAATGATTTTTTCTTATTTATACTAATACTTTGTTTAAATAACATGTTATCATAGCTTCATGGTATTTTAAACAAATCAAAATCATTGATTTTTTGTGTGATAAATTGTAATCGTGAACTGTTGTATCAATACTCAGTCAAAATGCTAAAGGACCTCTAACTCTCCACCCCTAACAATATATATGATGGACTTATTTTGTGATTTCCTTCCTAATCTCTAGTTCCTAGATATACCTCTTCTTCATCCTCTTCAAAAATGTATGGAGATAATTGGTGGAGAGAATGTAGCTATTGAATACAGGGCAATTCATTTGAATAGGAAAAATAAATAAATTACTTATCTAGATACCCAATTTCTGTACTAAGATATTTGTGTCTTTTGGAGGAAAAAAGTAATTATTTTGACCTTTTTTTTTTCAATTTTTGAAATGAGGATATTGGATAGATCAAAAAATTGTATACATTTCTTTATGCATTAGTTTCCTAGTGCTGTTGTAACATAGTACCACAAAGCAGGTAGCTTTAAACAATTTATTATATCATAGTTCTAGAGATTAATAGCCTAAATTCAGAGTATTGACAGGGCCATGTTATATCCAAAGACTCTAGCAGAAGATCGTTTCTGTGTCTCACAGCTTTGGTAGCTCCAGGCTTTTCTTGGCAATAGATGCATCTTCACATGATCCTCTTCCTTGTCTGTCTCTCTTTCATAGGAAATAACTCAGATGGGATCAGAATCCACCCTATTCTGGTATGACTTCACATTATCTTAACTGATGACATATTCAAAGACTTTATTTCCATAAAAGGTCATGTGCACATTCACAGGTACTAGGGTTTAGGACATCAACATAAATCTTTGGGAGACACAATTCAATCAATAACACTTTATTTTTATGTTTTTTTTTTAATTATTATTAAATTGTCTTTCAAGTACTAAAATAAACCCAACTATTGCTCTTCTTCATGAAGTGGTATAATTGAGAAGGACCACAATCACACTTAATTTATCTGCTTGAAGTACTCTCCTCCTTCACTCGAATACCTATAGAAATTGTTAGGAAATGTTATGAGATTTGCCCTGAAAAAAATCTATAAACACATGTGTGACAATTTCTGATTTAAGTTTCCTTACATAGCATACATGTTGACTAATATTTCTATAATTGCCATTTCAACAATTAACACAAATATATTTCTTAATATTACCTTAATAGAAAGCATTATCTCTTAGTAGTATCACAGTAAAAAAAAGTATGTGTATATATGTTTTAAAATATTATGTAATAAATATATTATATAAGTATGCATATTTAAGAATTATATAAAGAAAAGAGCTTAAATTGTGCCATAATTGAGAAAGCACAGATGTATGTTTTATTGAGTGAGCAGTTTTGTAATATATCAAATTACAGGTAACAAAACTAAATATAGAGTACAGATTATGAATAAAAGCTTCAGTACAGAGGTGACTGACATATTTAGAGTGGCTGGCCTAGAAGCAGGCCTGACTCCATTTTGTTACAAGCTGCTGCTTCTGCGTTCCTGAGAATGTACCTTTGACTTCTTCCCATTCACGTGCATATGGACATGGGCTTCTGGCAGGGTGGAACCAACAAACACTGTGGCTACGCCTAGGCAAGCCAGGGCAACCCTGGGCAAGCCCGGGCAAGTCCTAGAAAGTCCAGGGAGGGTCAACTAATCAGATTCTTGCTGATTCTGCCCTATATCTATCATCATGAGACATTCGCCCCTTGGATTTCTTTGTCTTCACTCTGTGCAGCCTAACATTTCCCCATTTGAATATTCCTTATGCTTTCAACAAATCTGTTTGTTTTACGTTAGCAGAATCTGAGAGTTTTGCTCTACAATATTTTGGCATAGATGGCAGAATTTCAAAGGCATCTTATCTTCAGTGAACCCAGAGATTGTAGAGGACTGGAGCTCTGGTGCCTGCTTGAGCCCCTTGTGCTCAATCCTTCTCCACGAACTCTCTGGGTCGTGAAGTTAAGACCTCTCAAATCTCAAGCCTCTGTTTTGTTGCATAGAAGGCTCTTAAGGGGAATTTATTGTCAGTTTTCTGTTTTTGATTGGATTTAAAAGACTCTACAAGGCATCAGGACAGTAAGAAATTGCAATGTCAGTGCTCTATAACTTCTTTGGCCATTTCTTCTGCTCCTGTATCTGACCCTGTCTCTGATCCATCTCTCTCTTTTGTTCCTCCTAGTTACTCGCCTTTATCCTCCCTTAACTTCTTACACTCCTGCTGAAATGTCTTTTAGGTCTTTAGGTTTTTGTTGTTGTTTTTGGCCCTGTATTTTTACTTTAGTTTGTTTGTCTCTTCATGTTGACCTGGATTTTGGTGCACAAATTGGCTTGATGAAAGTTGTTACAAAGGCTCTCAGAGTCTTTTGAACTGCCCCATTCTATGACAGTTCCTCATCAGGAATTTGTCTTGCCTCTGAGAAACCGAAAGTAATGCTTCATTTTCAAATTCTAAAATTTTGTAAGTAAATATTTGTATGGAATCACCAAATCCTGCAAGAAAATAGATGGTGCCAATTCACAGGGGGAGGTGACATCTCCGGACCTGCTTTATGATACAGTTTCTCAATAACGAATCACAATGTTAAAATTATAATCATCAGTAGCTACTTTAAAGTACTTTTCAAATGGAGGAATTAGTATGTTAAAGGTCTAAATTAAGAGACTAGGTCTCTAGCCAACAGAATGTATTAAGTTCAAAATGAAGGAAACCAAAAGCTTGAAATTTAGAGCTTAACTTCTTTGATAAATGAGCCTGAATTTCCTCCTCCATCCCCACACTGGGACAAAGGTTTGAGGTTCATAATTAAAAACACTATACACTGAATATACTACAAGTAATTTTGAATTTCAGTGATCACTTTGGGAAGACTAGTTCCCATTTGCTAGGTTTTTGTCTTTTGCTTTTGTTTTGTTTTTTTTTCCCCTTCCGCCTTGGGAAAACAAGCTCCCATTTGTGTTGTCCTTTCTTTCCTCTCTGGAGAACTTTTGTTTGGTGCTCAGGTTTGTCAGAAGATCTGAGAGTCTTCCATATGAGGCTCTGGCAAGTTAATAAGTTTTATCTAGAACCTGTTTTTTTCCCTTGAAAATGAGTCTATCTTACAAAAAATTGCTGTATCTACTTTAAGAAACTAGGTTTCCATATCTTTGTTTTGTTCGGTATTGCATAATACTGTTCTTTGATCTGGCCTCGCATACTGGTGAGTGTATGTGGTCTTTCTGTCTCATTTTGTTCTGAGAGCTTGCTTCTGTCTAGAGTGTTGTGTCAACAGTTCTGTCTTTAAACAGGTTGGAAGACACGGCCAACGGTTGCAGGTTGGAGGCCGTGGCAGACAGTTGCTGTTTTTTGTAAGGCTGTCCTAAAACCTCAATTCTTTCTTCATCCAAGAAAAACTGTGTCTTGTGTCTGTCTTATGATTTAGATTTTTAGCAGCTTCTTTGAAAAACTTTAGTATAAATTGGTCTACTTAAAAAGTGCACTAAAAAATAAGATGAATCATTTATTTTAATTGGTACAACAAGGCATTAAAAAGAGACAAATTATTCTAAATTTCTTCTTCAAAAGATCCAATAAAACATGCAAGAGATAGGGTTATGAAAGTATAATAATTTCCTACCTCCAGATGGTATTATTAAAACTAGATCATAATATTCCTTCAAAAAAAAATTTATTGCTTAGCTTAATGATAAATAAGAGTTTGTATAAATTTAATAGTTTGAATATTTCCAGGAATTAATGAAAGCGAATTTGTTCTGACAAAGATTTTTATGTTCTGTACTATGTCAATCTTAAAAATGAAACCTTTCTGTTGAGTAAGGATATTGTTGATGTGTTGTGAGATTGTTAACCATTGTCATAGGGCAACATTTGTAGTAACTGTTAAATGAGAAACTATTGTTCTGTAAGCCTTCATCTTAAGCGAGAATAACAGCACAATTGGAAGAGCGTAGTCAATGTCACTGAACTGTGTATATAGAAATTTTTGAAACGGTGTATCTTTGGCTATGTGTATTTTCACCAAAAAAAAAAAAAAAAAGAGGTTGAGAAGTTAGAGGGTTGATAGGTTGTGGGGTTGTTAACCAATGTTATAAAACAACATGTGTACTTCTGTTTCATGAGAAACTATTTGTTCTGTAAGCCTTCACCTGAAGTACAATTAAAAAAAAAAAAAGAAACCTTTCTAAGTAGCTTATGCTAGATATTATATGAAATATGTTTTATTTAAGGAAAAAGGATACCTCTGTCTTCAAGTAATACTAGTAGTTCCAGAGTGGAAAAAAGGAAGCTTAGGAGAAGCCTAGAGGAAAAGAGAAAATGGCTAACCAAGAACTAGTTGGTTTATTTACAAAATTGCTAATGAAATTTGTTATTTACTGGGTAAATAAAAGGTTGTGATAAAGACAAAGCAAAGCTGCTTACCAAGAGAATGATAAAAAGGAAAGGATTTAGTTATTTTTGTCTTTCAAAATAACTAAGCTCACCTGAATATGTGTAAACGAATTTGGGATGACTAATTCGTGTCTCTAATCATTAGCCAAAATTAGGGAGGGCAGAGTAAGATCATGATTCCTAGGCCCTCAGCCTCTAAGGTCATACATCTCCAGCAAAGTTTTTGAAAGACTCCTCTCAACTAGGTGGAGACCTTTTTGACAAAACAAAATAAGAAAAATGCTGTCTTACCATAGTTATCAGAAATTGGGTGGATCCCAATCATAAAAAAACTGTAAAGAAGTTTTCTGTACTGTAGAGGAATTCTAAGAAGCCAAATGATAAAAATCACAGTTAGACATACCTGAAATGGCCTAGGAAATGTTTCCACCCCTTGCCAGAGTCTTAAGATTATATCCATAGCAATGAATTGGTCAGTTGAGCAGAGACTTTGTGATTTCCAAAGCCAGTTGATAAATATTTTTTTATTGTACTTTAGATAAAGGTTTACAAAATAGTTTATTAAACAGTACACGTATTGTTTTATGACAACAGTTAAAACCCCATGACATGTCATCACTGTCCCTTCTCAAACTTGGGTTCCCTATTAAAAGCTTTCCTGTCCCCTCCTGCCTTCTAGTCCTTGTCCCTGGACCGTAGTGCCCTGTTAGTCTCGTTTTGTTTTATAGGGCTGTCTACTCTTTGGCTGAACGGTGAACCTCAGCAGTGACTTGATTACTGAGTTAAAAGAGTGTCCAGAGGCCATACTCTCAGAGTTTCTCTAGTCTCTGTCAGGCCAGTAAGTTTGGTCTTTTTTTGTGAGTTGGAATTTTGTTCTACATTTATCTCCAGCTCTGTCTGGGACCCTCTGTTGTGATCCCGGTCAGAGCAGTCAGTGATGGTAGCTGGACACCATCTAGTTGTACTGGGCTCAGTCTGCTGGGGGTCATGGTAGTTTTGGTTCATTAGTCCTTTGGACTAATCTGTTCCTTGTATCTTGTTTTCTTCATTCTCCCTTGCAGCCCAAGGGGTGAGACCAGTGGAGGATCTTAGATGGCTTCTCACAGGCTTTTAAGGCCCAGACACTACTCACCAAGGTAGAATGTAGAACATTTTCTTTATAAAGTGTGTTATGCCAATTGAGCTAGATGTTCTCCGAGACCATGGCACTCACAGCTCTCTGCCCAGCGATACAGTCCCTCAGGGGGATTGGATGGGTCTATGGAGCTTCCATAACCTTTCTTCGTGCAAGTTGTGCTGGCTTCCCCAGTATTGTGTACTGTCTTACCCTTCACCAAAGTTACCACTTATCTATTGTCTATTTAGTATTTCCCCCAACCCCTCCCATCCCTCATAATCAACAAAGATTTTTTCTTTTTGTGTGTAAACTTTTCTTGAGTATTTACAGTAGAAGTCTCATACAATATTTGTCCTTTTGTGATTGACTTATTTCACTCAGCATAATGTCCTCCAGTTTCATCCATGTTGTGAGATTCTTCACAGATTCATCATTGTTCTTTATCGTTGCATAATACTTCACTGTGTGTATGTAGCATAGTTTATCCATTCATCTGTGGATGGGCACCTAGGTTGTTTCCATTTTTTTTGACATTGTGAACAATGCTGCAGTGAACATGGGTGTACATATATCTATTCGTTGATGGCTCTTATTTCTCTGGGATATATTCCTAAGAGTGAGATTGCTGGATTGTATGGTATTTCTATTTCTAGCTTTCTAAGGAAGTGCCATATCATTTTCCAAAATGGTTGTATTATTTTGCATTCCCACTGGCACTGCATAAGAGTTTCGATCTCCCCACAGACTCTCCAACATTTGTTATTTCCAGTGTTTTTGATTCCTGCCAGTAATGCTGGGGTGAGATGGTATGGTATCTCATTGTGGTTTTAATTTACATTTCTCTAACGGCTAGTGATCGCGAGCATTTCCTCATGTGTCTGTTGGCCATTTGAATGTCTTCTTTAGTGAAGTGTCTGTTCATTTCCTTTCCCCATTTTTTAATAGGATTATTTGTCTTTTTGTTGTAGAGGTGTTAGATTTTCTTGTAGATTATAGAGATTAGACCTTTCTCTTACTTGTAATGTCCAAAATTTTTTTCTCAATCTGTAGATTCTCTTTTTACTCTTTTGGTGAAGTCTTTTGATGAGCATAAGTGTTTGATTTTCAAAAGATCCCAGTTATCTAGCTCATCTTCTGGAGTTTGTGTGTTGTTGGTTATTGTTTCTATCCTGTTAACACCTTGTATTAGGGCCTCTAGCATTGATCCTATTTTTTTCTTTTATGAACTTTATAGTTTTTGTCTTTATATTTATGTCCTTGATCCATTTTGAATTAGTTTTTCTATATGGTGTGAGGTATGGGTCTTGTTTCATTTTTTTTGCAGATGGATATCTAGTTTTGCCAGCACCATTTGTTAAAAAGACTGATTTTTCCCCACTTGATGGTCTTTGGGCCCTTGTCGAAGATCAGGTGACCAGAGGTGGCTGAATTTACATCTGGGCCCTCAATTCTATTCCACCAGTCAATGTATCATTGTACCAGTACCAGGCTGCTTTGACTGCAGTAGCTGTATAGTAGGTTCTGAGGTCAGGTACTGTGAGTCCTCCCACTTAATTCTTCTTCTTCAATAGTGTTTTACTTATTCACGGCTTCTTCCCTTTCCATATGAAGTTAATGATTAGTTTTTCCATCTATTTAAAGAATGTTCTTGGTATTTGGATCAGGATTGCATTGTATTTGTAAATTGCTTTGCGAAGAATTGTGATTTTCACAATGTATTTGTAAATTGCTTTAAGTAGACTTGTCATTTTCACAATGTTGAGTCTACCTATCCATGAGCATGGTATGTTTTTCATTTATGTTGATCCCTTGGGTTTCTTACAGTAGTGTTTTGTAGTTTCTTTGTATAGGTCTTTTACATCCCTGGTTAGATTTATTCCTAAGTATTTTATTTTTTTAGGGGCTATTATAAATGGTTTTTTTTTTCCTGATTTCCTTTTCATTGTTCTTTTTACTGGTGTATAGGAATCCA
>NW_004443992.1:1149587-1177747 GCF_000243295.1 Trichechus manatus latirostris
ATATTCATGAGAGATATTGGTCTGTAATTTTCTTTTTTTGTGATGTCTTTGCCTGGTTTTGGTATCAGGGTCATGCTAGCTTCATAGAATGAATTCGGAAGTGTTGCTTCCTTTTCTATGTCATGAAATAGTTTCAGTAGTACTGGCATAAGCTCTTCTCTGAATGTCTGGTAGAGTTCTCTAGTGAAGCCACCAGGCCCAAGGCTTTTTTTGGTTGGGAGTTTTTTTATTACCTTTTCAAACTCTTCTCTTTTATGGGTCTGTTCAGATTTTCAACATCACTTTGTGGTAGTTTGGGTAGGTAGTGTGTTTCTAGAAATTTATCCATTTCCTCTAGGTTTTCAAATTTGCTGGAGTATTGTTTTTCATAATACTCTGTTATGATCCTTTTTATTTCAGTTGGGTCTGTTGTAATGTCCCTCATTTCATTTTTTATTTGTGTTATTTGGGTCCTCTGCTGTTTTTCTTTTGTCTGTCTGGCCAGTGGTTTGTTGATTTTGTTGATTATTTCAAGGAATCAACTTTTGGATCAGTTGCTTCTTTCTATTGTTTTTCTATTCTCTATTTCATTTATTTTTTGCTCTGATCTTTATCACTTCCTTTCTTCTGGTGGCTGTGGGATTTTTTTTTTTTTGCCTTTCTCTTTCTATTTTTTTGAGTTCTGTAGTTAATGTTGTGATTTTGTCCCTTTCTTCTTTTTTGATGTGTACATCTATTGCTATAAATTGTCCTCTGTGGACTGACTTTGCTTTGTCCCAAAGGCTTTGGTATGGAGTATTTTCATTCTCATTTGTTTTGAGTTATGTTTTGTTTCCATCTCGATTTCTTCTATTACCCAGTGGTTTGTAAGCAGGCTGTTATTCAGTTTCGATGTTATTGATATTTTTTCCTTGCACTTTCTGTTGTTAATTTCTACTTTGATGGCATTGTGATCAGAGAAGATACTTTGTATTATCTCAACATTTTGGATCTTGTTGAGGATTGCTCTGTGGCCTAAGATGTGGTCTATTCTGGAGAACATTCCATGTGCATTGGAAAATAATGTATGCTTTGCAGCTGTAGGGTGGAGTGTTCTATATATGTCTATGAGGTCAAGTTGGCCGGTTGTGCCCTTTAGGTCTTCTGTATCTTTGCTGAGGTTCTTTTTAGATGTTCTGTCCTTTCCTGAGAGTGGTGTGTTGAAGTCTCCTACTATTATCGTGGAATGGTCAATTTCTCTTTTCAGTGCTGTTAAGAGTTTGTTTCATGTATTTTGGAGCCTTGTCATTGGTTGTGTAGATGTTTATTATGGTTATGTCCTCATGATAGATAGTCCCTGTAATCTTTATATAGTGTCCTTGTTTGTCTTTTATGGTGGATTTTTTTAAAAGTCTATTTTAACTGAGATTAGTATTGCCACCCCTGCTCTTTTTTGGCAGCTGTTTGCTTGATATAATTATTTGCATCCTTTGATTTTTAATAAATTTACATCTTTGTTTCTAAGGTGTGTCTCTTGTAGACAGCATATTGATGGATCCTGGTTTTTTTATCCATTCTGTTACTCTCCATCTCTTTATGGGTGCATTTAGGCCATTTACATTCAGTGTAATTATTGATACTTGTGAGTTTATTGCTGTCATTTTGTAGTTTTTTTTTTTTCCTTTGGTGCTGACATTTTCTTTGTTCCTCTTACTCTTACTCTCCTGTGCTGAATTCCTTTCATTTGTGTAATTTTTTTCATTTCTTTTGTTTTTGTAGGTTTTGTTTTTTTACTGAGACTTTATGTTTTTCTTCTTTATTTTGATTAGTAGGTTTGTTAACTTTCTTTGTGGTTACCATGAAATTTACCCTTATCTTCCTAAGTTTGAAGCAATCTGTTATTACTTGGTATCACCTTGATTTCCTCTCCATTAGAAGGTTCTATACTTACACCATGTATTCCCTCTTTTATTGTTCTGATGTTGTCATCATTTATAGATTAACTTCTCTGATTCCCTGTTGTATTTCTTTTGGTGTTGGATAGTCCTTGAGAGTTCATTTCCTGGACTGGTATCTGGCTGGTACAATCCTCCGTACTATATTCAGCCTATGAGCTGATGTTGTTTGTTTTCAGATCAAAGGACTCCCTTTAATAACTCTTGTAAGTTTGGTTTGATTTTTACGTAGTCCCTTAATTTCTGTTTTCTGGAAATGACCTAATTTCACCTTCATATTTGAACAAGAGTTTTGTAGGATGTATTATTCTCGGCTGGCAATTTTTTTCTTTCAAGTCTTTATATATGTCATCCCATTGCCTTCTTGTCTGCATTGTTCCTGCCAAATAATCTGAGCTTAGTCTTATTGTTTCTTCTCTGTATGTGACCTTTTGTTTTTCTCGAGTTGCTCTCAGGATTCTTTGTTTGTCTTTGTTTTTGTCGAGTGTGATTATGATATGCCTTGGTGATTTTCTTTTGGGCTGTATCCTATATGGGGTTTGTTCAGCTTCTTGGATGATCAGCTTTTCATATTTCATGATATTGGGGAAGTTTTCTGTCAACAGTTCTTCAATGATCCTCCTGTTTTTTCTGTTTTCTCCCCCTGTTCTGGAACTCCAATCACTCACAGATTTTTGCTTTTCATTGTATCCCACATAATTCTCAGGGTATCTTCATTTTTCTTTGTTCTTTTTTCTGATTTTTCCTCAAGCAGAGCTATGTCCATGTGTTTGTCTTATTTTCACTATTCCTGTCTTCCACCATTTCAAAGCTGCTCATCAACCTTTCTATGACACTGCCCATTTCTGAAATTTTGTTTTTTGTCTTTTGGATTTCTAATTGTTGTTTTTGTATGATTTCTAATTGTGAATTTATTTTGGCATTTTGTTTCTGCATTATTTTCCTGAATTCTTCCAGGTTTTTGTCTGTATTTTCCATGAATTTGTCTATCTTTTTTCCCCATTTTTGTCTGCTTTTTGCTTCATCTCTTGGATAGCTCTGAATATTAATGATTTTAATTCCCTATCAGGTAGTTCTAGTGCCTTTTCTTCTGCTGGGAAGTCATCTGGTGTTTTATTTTGGATGCCTACTGGAACAATCCTGTCCTGTTTTTGTAAATGTTTTGATATTGTCTGCTGTCTTCGGGGCATTCAGTGGTTATTTTCCTTGTTTATTTATTGTAGATTTGTTTGTTTTGTCCTGCTTTTTTGGCTATGTCTGAGCAGGCTGGCTGTGTGTTCTTTGTTGTTTGTTCATCTGTAGGCATGATACTTTTGCCTCCTTTTCCAAATGGCAGGGTCAGTCGCTCAGATATGGTACAGCCAGGCAGGTCTAGCTGAAGAGGAGTTGCTGGGATAGGTTGTTTGTGGCATGTACTACAGCCAACAGGGCGGGGCTGGAATCCATGTGCGGCAGGTTCTGGTAACCCATGCCTGTGCTGCTTGAGGGTGAGATCTTCAGTGCATGGTGCAGGTAGTCAGGATGGAGTCGGGAGATTGTAATATGTGGAGCTAAGATGGGTATGGGAAAGAGGAGAGAGAGGAGAGAGGAACAGGTGCCAAAAACATACAAACAAACAAAAAAGAGTGGTAAGGGATCTTGCTGTTGTAGTGGATAGATGAAAGACTGACAAATGGAGAAAAACAAAAAGGAGAAGAAGAAGAAAAAAAGAAAAGAAAAAATGAATAAATAAAAATTAGAAAGAAAAAAGAAAAGGAAAGCCCTCAGGGATTTCACCAGTGAGGCTTTGAGGTCTGGGGAAGTTACTCTCAGGCCTTGAAGTACAGCCTGGCTAGAAGGGGTAGAGGTGTCACTCAGTGCCATGTATTCAGGAGATGGGAAGAGAAGGTAAGTATAGAGAGACAAGAAACTGAGAAATGAAGGAAGACAAAAAGGGAAAATGAGAGAAAACAAAACAAACAAATTTTAAAAAAAGAACAAGACCCCCCCCAAAAAAAAACAACAAAAAAGAAATGTCCTCGGGGGTCCTTCTGCACTTCTGCACAAACCGAGGATTTACCTCCCAAGCCGCTCAGTACTGCCCAGCTAGAACAGCCTCCCAATTCGAGAGAAGAAAAAGAAAACAAACAATTCAAAACAAAAAAAAAGTGTCGGTATCCCACCAGCATGGCAGCATGGGCGGGGAAGCAGTTTCACATTTGAGCGACATTTCACAGCTTTTCAGGAAGAAGCAAAGATAGTACACAGTGGCAGGTATTTGAGAGAAAGGAGGGGGAGGTGGTGAGAGGTATGGAAGAAATCAAAAGAAGTGGAAAAAAGCAATACCATCAGCCAACAAATGGCACTCAGGGAGCTGGCCAGTGTGGGTGGGAGGAATCCAAGCAGCATTGGGGTGAAGTCGGTGCTTCCCGGCTAATAGACTGTGGCTGCAGGAAGCAGAGGAGACGGAGTGGGGGGTGAAGAAGGGTGGGGGGGTGGGAAAGTGTATCTCACTGGTTACCGGTTGTTCTGTCTCCTGCCGGAAGCTCCGTGAAGCTGCTTTCCTGCACTCCCATTCACCGATCTCTGATAGGAGTCCAAGATAGCGGATCATGCTGTGTTAGCTGATAGGGGACCTCTGCATGTATCTCTCCTCCCTCTCTGTTCTTTGTCAGTTTCTTATTCCATTCTGTGCTTGGTTGAGTTCTTTGTCCCTTCATTTGATGCTTAGGGTTTTAGGATTGCTGTTTTTTTCCGTTTGGCTTGATTTTTTGGATCTTTGCTGTGGAGGGACAGTGTGGTGTTTCTGTCTATAGCACCATGTTGTCCAGAAGTCTGATAAAATTTTTAAGGGCTAAAATTAGATTGGGAAAATATGCGAAATAGTAAAATTGAATGAAAACTTAGTATATTTGAAGAAACATTATTTCAACAGTAATTATGTTTTATGATATACAGGCTTAAAATAATTTCTAAGATCTTTTATGTAACTTGCCAATATTAAATTGAGTTAATAGATATTTGCCATAATTTTTATATTTTTGCTTTTTTTTGCCACAGAGAAAGGATATATGTTTATATATTTGGGTCTGCTAATGAGTGTTCATTTTTACCATTTAAAGGAATGTACTATAAAAGATATTCAACAAGGACAGTGTTTAAGAAGTTTATTATAAAGAAATTTATTTGGTATGGTCAAAGGTTTTAAACTTGCTAAAGTTTAAAGGTTTCTTTTATGAGATTTTTATAAGCTTTAATGTTAAATACCATATAAAACAATCAATTGGGTTTCTCACTGTTAAAATAACAAAATTTTCTTTGGTTACTGAATTGAAGGTTAATTTATTCTTTGTACAGTCTGCCTTGAAGGCAAGGGTTCAATGTTTCATTCAAATTAATTCCTGAATCAAAATCGAACCACATGACTTTGAAAAGTTAAAGTTTTTACCTTTAAGATCTTCAGTTAAATGACTCAACTATTTTTTTCTCAGCAACCTATAATAAACTCCTGACAACCTTGAAACTTCATGGAAAGTCACAAAAAATTTTTCATAAAGGAAGAAAAATACTAAAAACTTTAATATAATAGTTATAAATTACATGGAACATGTTGTCAAAATCAAAAGAAGATCCTGATTCTGTTTATGTTAAAATATATATGTTAGTTTTTTCTCTTATGTTTTTGCCTAGTATTAGACAACAAACACATAACATTATGCCATAATTTTATTATTTCTAATTGCTAACTTGGTTGCAACTTTGTTTCTTTTGAATCTAACATCATCGAGGCAGGTATTTTAACTGGGAAATTTACATCAATTACCCATGGAGTTTTTATTACTATTCAGGTATTTAGAGACTTGATAATCTTGGTATATATTTGGTATAATCTGACTATATGTTATTATGTCTCAAGATTATGTGTTATATCTGAAGCTCTTTGAAAACAGGCTTAATCATTATATTTAGAGATATATTTTCCTAGTTTTTTTAAACTGACTTTATTTGGATTTGCATTACATTTGTAATTAATTTCTATCAAGTCTTTCAATTATCTAACTAATGGGTTTAGATATTGTAACTCTCAAATTAGAAGTTCCTGTTGGTTAAACTTAGCAAACTTGTAAATTTCATAACCAGGGAAATGTCTGAAATTCAAGCTATGATTTTATAAAATAGAATGTCATTACATTTCCTGTTAGTTTCTCAAGGAACAGTTTGTGCCTTAATAAATATTGCCGTGTTTATGTTGATACACAGTCTAAGGTTTTGCAGAATGTAGTTGCTGCTGAGGCACATGAAAAGCAATTACTGATGCTGCTTATGTATAAACAAACACCTAATGAGATTTGTTTCCTTGGTTCAAAGACCTTAGGGTCATAGTTTCGTTGATTATTTCAGGCAATTGGCCTAATATTATTGTTAATATTTGTGTTCTACCTCTTATTCTACTGTGTGCTGCCTGGGATCTTAAAAGCTAGGTGGTGTCTAACAACCATTATTGAACATTTTTAATAAAATATTCTATAGCAGGATCATGATCAAAAAAAGGAATGATGAAAGAGTTGTAATTTTCCTGGAATCCAGATTTCTGGCTTTCATGGAGGTTAGTGTAACCCACACAGGCCATTGCCCTTGGAGGTCCTTTTGAACCTTAAGCTTTGAGAAGAAAGTGGGTCCTGAAGCCACTTTTGAGTCAAACAATGGTCCAGATAAACTAGTAAGACCATTTTGCTCTGGGCTTTGTGCTTTTTTGAAGAATTCAGTCTGTTTCAGAAAACTGAGTCCAAAAATCAGACTGGGAGCTATGTTTAGGGAAATCTGTAATTATTTTAATTGGTTTTCAAGACAATATTGTATGAAATGCCTGTCTAATATTTGAAATTAAATTGTCTCCCTCCCTTACTATGCGGAAAATTATGTGTCTTGAGGAAAACAAGTTCTCAGAGATAGGCCTCATGGCTTCAGTCACCCTTTTGGGAGACCAAGTAGTTCCTCCAATGTGGTCTTGCCCTGCACTTACCCTAATTTAAAATCACAGAAGCAGAGTGTCTGAGCAGAGGAAGATAAACTTATAATGATGATCAAAGAATTTGCATGGAAATTCATGATAAGAAGAAAGCGATATGTGAGGACACTCTAAAACTGAGGCACTTGACCTAACTAAAATGGCCTACACAAAGTCTTGCTTGGGCTCCATTTTGTCTTGCACTCCACTTCTGCTTCTGAGAAAGTAACCCATGACTGTTGGTGGGTAAACCAAGGAGGTGCAGCTTGCCTTCAGGAAAAACACTTCTTATGTTTAAAATAGATTAACCTAAGACCTCCAACAGGAGTGATCCATCCTGTATTATCTTTCTAATCATGTATCTTTTGCAACTCTTACCTGAATGTTTTTCTTCTTCTGCTTTTCGTCATTTAGGGGTTTCCATACCTTAGGCCACCTGGACTTTAGAGTGTCTTGCAAAAATGTCAACCAGTAAGTACTGTCAATCCTTAATCCAATATTATATAGAGTATTTTTAATAAGTAAATGAGGCCTTTGATAAACAGAAACTAGACTCTCCAGGCCTGTCTGATTTCACCCCAAAGATTATGTACATTGGTGGAGACATCAGTTAAACAACTCATTAGAACCCTGCCGGAATGGACCAAACCTTGCCCTTGTCACTAACCTGTATGCAGCTGAACTGTGGAAGGTGTTAAAACTTAGATATATTTGCCACAGCTTATAGGATCTAACACACTCGTTTGGACTTGCCAATCATTTGGAAACTTGAAGTTGCTATAGTGGACTGAAGCAGATGACTGTGGCTGAGGCAGACAGCTTTCCCAAATATGTGGAACAAAATCTCTCACCATTCTGTTGAATGCCAGCCCCTGAAGTCATTGAACTTTGTTTAAATCCTTATTGCTTTTGACGTTGCTTTACATTGGCAACTTGGGTTTATTGACTGGTAAGAATTTTCCACACAGTTGATATATTTGCTATCTGTTTTCATATTCAATATTGTCAAATATTGTCTGATTACTCAGAACACCAATTTAATACCTATGAAGAGAATTATGTACTCATTTCAGACGGACGTGATCCCACTCCTTAAACCAGCCCCTTTAAAACCAGGTTATTATTTAATGTGGCCCACTCTATTTGTCATTCCAAGGTTAACACTGCAGAAGTAGAGGCTCAAGCTACTGCATGGTGAAGATTTTAGATGGTGCCTGGCTGTTTATAAACAGCATCTGGGGTCTTAAAAGCTTACTATAGCAAGCAGTCATCTATAAGAACCTCTGAAAGACAGTAACAAAATAAAATTCTCTTTGTTTAAACATATTCTAAAAATGTTATCCTTCTGGGAAACATAGATCCAAGTCCATGCAGAAGAAAGCACTCTCCCCAAGATGGCTGTTGATAATGTGATCAAAGAAATTCTTGATCAAAAGAAGGGAGTGAATAAGGCCTTCAGAACAGAGGTGCCTGGCATATTCAGAGTTGTTGGCTTAAGAGCAGGCTAAACTCCATTTTGTTACAAGCTGCTGCTTCTGCATTCCCGCAAATGTTTAACTTTGACTTCTTCCATTTCGTATGAATTTGGACATGGGCATCTGGCTAGGTGGAAGCAACAGACAATGTGGCTATACCTAGACAAGCCAGGGAAACCCTGGGCAAGAATTGGCAAGTCTGAGAAAGTCCAGGGTGGGTCAACCAATCATAATCTTGCTGGGAGTTTCCTGATTCCACCCTATATCTATCCTCATAAAAGTTTCCCCTTGAATTTGTCAATCTTCACTCTGTATGAGCTAATGTCTCCCCATTCATATGTTTCTTATGCTTTCAATAAATCTCTTCGTTTTACTTTAGTAGAGTCTGAGAGTTTCACTCTATAACAATACAAAACTCCCAAATAGATACAATTAGGCATTGTTTTCCATTTCTGGTGGAAAAAAAAAAAAAAAACTTTTTTTGTACTTTTAAAATTTTCTCCAAGTTAATATTTTGAGACTATTAATCATTGTCAAAATAGCATAACATTTATGCTGATAATACATTTTTAAAGTCTTAGCAGAGCTAATAATTTGAATGTCAAATTATTAACAATAATTAACAATGAGTTAACAATGAGAAATGGTCTTAGTTGCCATTTGCAATGTGTAGAAAGAATAATTACTAGATATCCACCATTACTGATCAAATTATTTTTGGTGATGAAACAGATGACTCAATGGACTGTTTACAAAAATTTGATTGCATTGAATATCATATGTTGATCTATTTATGCATAGGCTATCAGTTTAAAATTAAATAGATAATAATAATTAGAATACCAATGAAAATCCTTCTTTTTCCCAGAAGATTACATATTTTTAAATTTTAATTTTAGACCTAAAATTAAGTAGACATAGACCTGAATAATTTTATTGTCATATTTTATGTTTTATGTATGGTATTTGTATAAAATCAATTATATATTATTCTACCTTTTAAAGTCATGCATTATTATCTATGAAATGTTGAACTTCAGTTTTCATTATTCTTATAAGCATAATAATATTAAATTGGGAATCTGTAATAGTAGTTAATGTTTATAGCATCATATTTAAGTAAAAAAAATAAGAAAAGCATAACAGAAGTCATAAATTTACAAATTGCATGCGCATGTGCACATGTCCCTTAAGCAATCGAGCTACAGACTCCAGACATCTAAGCCAAAATTTCATTGATCAAATACAGTCCCCCAGAACTATATAATGCTATTTTATGTCTTCTTTTATGAGTCTGATATGCAATTATATTGAATTTCAATATTTAGTAGTGATAATATATTCCCTTGAGTGTGTTTGAATAAACTCATTAATTTAAATGTCAGTTTATTTATGCTGATTCTTAGAACATTTATAGTTTACAATTTCTGTCTGTTGATTATAAAACTCAGAAAAACATTGCTCCTTATGCGTCCCTTGCTATTTATGGGTAATGTGAATTTTTGCATTAGTTTAGAGCAATAAAAATAGTCATTTTTTATTCTTTGATTTTGATTGTTTTAGGAAGGAGACTAAGCGGCTGAGAGAACTTGTTGTTGTTGTTGTTAGGTACCATCAAGTTGGTTCCGACTCATACCAACCCTACGTACTACAGCACGAAATACTGTCCGGTCCTGCACTATCCTCACAACTGTTATGCTTAAGCCCATCGTTGCAGCCACTGTGTCAGTCCGTCTCATTGAGGGTCTTCCTCTTTTTGGCTGACCCTCTACTTTACCAAGCATGATGTCCTTCCCTAGGGATTGATCCCTCCTGACAACATGTCCAAAGTATGTGAGACATAGTCTAGCCATCCTTGCTTCTAAGGAGCATTCTGGTTGTATTTCTTCCAAGACATGAAGGGACTTAGTATCATACAAATGTTTGACAGTATCAGGCATGCTCCAGAATTTGGACACACTTCTATCTTAGGGAACCTAAACTTTATCATTCATGCACACAATTTTTTTCATGTAGCTCATTAGCCATTTATTCTTTACTACTTAAAAGCTAGCACTATTCTAGCACCTTAGAAGGGTACAAGAGAAAAATATAAATATGCAAGGGTCTCAGTTTAGTCATTTGTAAATGAACAAATATAATGTGATATAATGTAAATGAACATTACATCAAACCTAGAGCACGGCTTGGAGTGACATGACAAAAATATAGTTTCTTACAACATTATTTTACTGAGCTATCACAGTGTACTTTGATTGCCTCCAAAACACCATGCACATTGCACTCTTATGGTTTTGCTCACGTTGAAATACATTTCTCCCTCATTCTCCACTGTCAATAGCCTATCACTTTTCTAGACACAGTCCCGTTGCCACTTTGCCATTAAGCATTCTCTTCCTCCTGTATAGTCACAAAATACATTTAAAAGAATTGTCAAAGATTAATGGAAACTCATCCTAAACAGCTCAAACATGTCAACAATCATAAAGATGGCACAGGACCAACTGATGTATTGTTCTGTAATACATATATTCTACATGAGTAGGAGCCAGCTGAATGTCAAACCCACAAGAACAACATCCTAAACAAATTCTTACATTTTTTATGCTTTATAATGTAAAGGCTCAGAATGCCACCAAAGTGCTACTAGTCAAAACAATCCTTTTATTTTCTTCTTGTACATTCAGTAATAATCACATATTATTTCCGTAAGTTATCACTTCAGAACAAGTCCCCCACTTGTGAAGTCACTTTCTTTGTATTTCATTTAGCTGATCAATGGAAAACCCCTTCCACTTAAAAGTGATAGACGTGACTTTCTCCCACTCACTAATTTACTTTCACTCATCTTCACTTGCCATCCCAGGGGATAAAAAAAATCTCTTCCTAGTGAATCTGATTTCTTAACCAATCAGCACAACCATTTCTAACTCAGAATTGTGATCCATCACTGAGGCTCTCTTCAATAATTTAAATTTCTTCATCTCTCTATTTCTGCTTTTGATTTTTTTTTCATACGTATAAACCAAAAAACCAAAAAAACGAATCCATTGCCATCGAGTTGATTCCGACTCATCATAATTATTTACATGGTTATATATTCTTTTCTTTAAATTTTACTTTAGATGAAGCTTTACAGAACAAATTGTTTCTCATTAAACAGTTAGTACACATATTGTTTTATGACATTGGTTAACAACCCCACGAGATGTCGACACTCTCCCTTCTCGACCTTGGAGGACCTTTTTTTTTGGTGAAAATATACATAGCCAAAGTTACACCATTTCAAAAGTTTCTGCATGTGCAATTCAGTGACATCTATTACATTCTTCCCGTTGTGCTGTTATTCTCATTATGCTTTTCCAAATATTCCATCACCATTATCTTCAATTCACTGCCGCCTAGGCTTTCCATCAAATCTTTTGAGTTGCTGTTGTCAATTTGATCTCACGTAGATAATTCTTTTTTTTTTTTTTTTTTACTTAGATGAAGGTTTACAGAACATATACTTTCTCATTAAACAGTACACATGTTGTTCTATGACAATGGTTAACAACCCCATGACATGTCAACACTGTCCCTTCTCAACCTTGGGTTCCCTATCACCAGCTTTGCTGTCCCCTCCTGCCTTCTACTCCTTGTCCCTGGACTGCTGTGCCCTATTAGTCCCATTTTGTTTTATGAAGCTGTCCAATCTCCAGCTGAACGGTGAACTTAGGGAGTGATTTCACCACTGAGCTAAAAGGGTGTCCAGGGGCCATACTCTCAGGGTTTCTCCAGTTTGTCAGGCCAGTAAATCTGGTCTTTTTTTTGAGTTAGAATTTTGATGGATAATGGATAAAAAAACTATGGTACCTACACAGGATGGAGTATTATGCAACGATAAAGAACAATGATGAATCTGTGAAGCATCTCATAACATGGATGAAACTGGAGGACATTATGCTGAGTGAAATAAGTCAATCACAAAAGGACAAATATTGTATGGGATCTCTACTGTAAAACTCATGTAAAAGTTTACACACAAAAAGAAACAATCTCTGCTGGTTGCGAGGGTTGGGGGGGAACTAAATAGACAATAGATAAGTGGCAACTTTGGTGAAGGGTAAGACAGTACACGATACTGGGGGAGCCAGCACAATTTGTACAAGAAAAGGTCATGGAAACTCCATAGACACTTCCAAACTCCCTGAGGGACTGAATTGTTGGGCAATGGGCTGTGGAGACCATGGTCTCGGGGAACATCTAGCTCAATTGGCATAGCAAAGTTTATAAAGACAATGTTCTACATTCTATCTTGGTGAGTAGCGTCCGGGGTCTTAAAAGCCTGTGAGCAGCCATCTAAGATACTCCAGTGATCTCTCCACTTCAGGAACAAGGGAGAATGAAGAGAACAAGATACAAGGAAAAGATTAGTCCAAAGGACTAATGGACCACAGCTACCACGGCCTCCACCACACTGAGTCCAGTACAGCTAGATGGTGCCAGGCTATCACCACTGACTGCTCTGACCAGGATCACAACAGAAGGTCCTGGAGAGAGTGGAAAAAGGATGTAGAACAAAATTCTAACTTACATGGTTATCTATTCTTATCTTAAAATAATTTGAAAAGCAATCAAAGAAATACACTTGCATTAACGTTTTCTGTGTTGCCCTATCTGACTCATTTTTTTCTCTCAGTTGTTCTTACTCTCCCTCCATTAATTCTTCAAATTCTCTCAATCAACTTCTTCTTCACTGAAGAAAGTTTGAAAAAGACAATGCCAAATTTAATAAACTATTTTCATTCTTTTTCATATTAAAACTCAATTATGAATGTTTACATTAATAAATTTATTGAACACTTCTCATTTATCTAATTAAACTACTAATTTGAAAATTGAACCCATATTTGATTTTGACAGTATTGGTCACTTCGTCTTGACACTTTACTTCTTGCTTTTAATGTGAGTATCTCATCATATTTTTTCTCCATCTAACTTCAACTATCCTTTTGGCCTCCATTGTTAGTCATTTTTCCTTTTGTAATAGAAGGTGCTTCTCAAGTTTACATTTTGAAATTTAAAGTTCTCTTAATATATCTTTTTAAAACTATCTTCTGATGATCAGATTTAATTTTTCAGTCCTGTCTTCACCCTGAATTTCAAACACAGATATTCAAATGTCTTACAAGGCTTAATACTCTAATCACCTCTTTTCCCAACTATAATCAAGGCCACATAATAAATTACTAAGGCTAGTCTCCAGGATCGGCTCAGGAGATCTTTCAGGCTATACCTCAACAACAATTATATAATGAACCTTCTCATTTTGAGCATATATTTTCTTTATGAGTTCTGGTGTGCGACTAATTTTCTTAGCCTTCCTTTTTCAAATTGCGGCTTCATTATACTACCTTTTAATTTTCCATCTCTGTCCCTATCCTTAGTTTCAGATAATTCTTATCTCAATAATCTCAAGGGTAAGGATCAGTCCAGGACAACCTGTCTAAACCCATGAACAGAGTCTGACGATATCTGCATGGCTTTGGTGATCAGCCTCCTGATTTTCTGGCAGGTGATATCAGGCATCAATCTCACATTGTATGTTTTACAGGCCCATCTCATTCACTGTGTTTATAACTTAACTTAGCCTTTTTCTCCGGATATGTTTCTTCTAAATTCTTTGTCTCAGCTAATGTCAACTCCATTCACAATGTCACTCAACCTAGAACCCATAAGGGTCATCTTAGACTTGGTCTTTCTCTTTATCTAATTTATTTAATCGATTATACAATTACTACTGATTATTCTCATATATTTTGGTAAAACTCATCCATTCTCTACATGCCTATAGCTACTATTCTAGTTTACACTATCATTGCTACCTTAAAACATTTTTTGTTTGTTTGTTTTAATTATATTATTAAATTGACGTTTCTTCCTCTATCACTGTAGTTTGTCTTTTCAAGAATGCTGTAACAATAAAATCACATGGTATGTTAACTTTGAGACTGAATTCTTTCATTGGAGATCAGGCTTTTGTTATGGAGAAGGTCCTGGGCACGTTTTGCAATGTTTGCTTTTGGATTTTCATGATTCTAACCTGATAGGTTTCCTGGAAGAAAAGCTCATGAAATTGTTGGTTCCCAGGACTTACTCATTCTCATGATAGTTCAAATTCAGCCTCCAATAATTTGTCAAAATTACCACATATCTTTCCACCAGTTTATGGTTTCAGCACCTTCAGCTCCTGCTAAGCAGATTTCATTTGTTGTATCTCTCTAGATGAGCCCGTCTCCAGATTCCATGTGGCAGTTTCCTCTGCAATCTCAGTTCTCTGATGGGTCCAAGAGGAGTCATTGATTTTCAGTTTCATCAGATTTTTCTTGTAAGGACAGGAGTGATGAACTTGAGCTCCTTACATGTTGGAATTGAAGTTGGAAGTGCCTCTTCTGTACATTTTTATATAAATATATTTATTGTGTTATACTGAATTAATATGCTCATGGGTCTGCCTCCCCAGTAATGTTGCAGGCTTCTTAAGGATACATATATTTCTTACTTATCTTTGTATCTTCAAATGCTTAGAATAAAAGCAAACATAACTTGGCATTCAATACATTCTTTTTGAACTAAAAGCTTTAAGCAGTGACTTCAAGTAATATGACATTGGATTTTACTGAAGGTTTTTGGTAACGAAATAATCCCAGCAGAAATGGTAGTTAACAAAGATTATTCAGGCCATCATATCTACCATAGTTTGAAGAAAAAAAAAAGACTGTTCTGATAATCTGGTGTTGATTAGTATCTGTACCAAAATAGACACAAAAGGAATTGAAGAAATTACTGATTTTGGAGTCACACTTAAAAAATTTAATATTGATGCATTTGTTTAATTAACTAATATTTATTGCAAAAAACTATCAAAGATTGTGTGAATTTCAAAAGACAGACATGAGAATCTAAGTTAGTTTTCCAGAAACTAGCAAAAGAACCAAAGTTGAATAGACAGAATTGGAAGGAGCTCAGAAAAGATTGAGTTGAGAAGAATAAATGAACAGATACGTGCATGTGGCAGAAGTATTGTTATTTTATATTTTATATCATTTGCTACAAGGGGAAAATACTTTTAAGTTGGTAACTATCTAGGTACCAAAACACACATTATTTACCGACTGTCAGTATAGCAAATCTTTTTCCACAAACATTTATTGAGCACTTAATATATAGAAGACTGAGCTATGTGAAGGGATTGAAAGAAAAAGAAAAAGGAGGAGAAAGAGGAGAGGAAAGAAAATGGGAAGGGAAAAAAATGTTCAGTCCCTGTGACAAAAACCTCACATGTCATTCATAAGAATATTGTTTTAAATGGTTATTAGACAGATGAAGTGCTCCTGAATTTATCTTGGGTGTCCTGGAAGATGTTTTTGAGGAGCAGATATTTAAATCGAGTCTCAAAGGATGAGTGGGAAGATCATAGGAAGAAAAAATGATATTTCAAGCTAGGTGGGTGGGATGAAAGAGTGTCAAGGGCTAGACATATCTTCATAAGCAGACAAATACACACCATTTGAAGTAGACGAAGTATAAACTTATAAACTCCCAGGTTACCAGTGAAAGAAGCTGAACCTGGAACCCTAAGCTTGAGCTTGATAATGGAAAGCATGTTGTGTGCAATAAGAAGCTTGGATTTACACCTCCATAAACAAGAAGGAACCACTGCAGTGTTTTAAAAGGGGAGTGACGTGATCAAATTTGAGTTTTAGATGGATCATTTTAGTAATTGTGTTGTAGATACGTTGAAGGGAACAAGATTGAAGGGAGGGAGGATAAGTACCCAGAGATTTTAGTTGTTCACGTAAGAGGTGACAGGAATCAGATCTGTGTATTTGCTTCTTAAACATTTCTTTAGTGTTCTCCATTCATTTTCACCCAGTAAGTAACTTCTAATAGATTTATCTAATTAGTTTCATTTCAAGAAATCTGAAACAACTGACTTCATATCTACTAGTTTTTATTTTCCATGACTTCACATTGCTCCTTCAAAAGATAATCTATTAAGACATGATATTAGTTGTTTGCTTTATCTTCCCATGAATTTTTGTTTACTGGTTTATTGGAGAAGACTTGAAACATCACATCACTATAAATTCAATATTTTAAATGATTTGCATGTTTCTGTAAGTATCCCTTGCAATTTAGCACTAACAGATACTCAAAATCCTTTCAGCAAGTGGCATTCTTAAAGACATGGTGTCATTTTGACATTAAAAGTATACAGCCAAATTGAGTACTATAATTTAATTTACCAGGAATATCAACATCATTAGCATAAGGTAGAATTAATTGCCTTATATTTATAATTTACTGCATAATTTCATTTTTATCTAAAACCTATAAACATTTATGTCTTAAATGGTATTCATCAGTACAACCATATGTAAGATGTGCTTATACATTTTCGGAGAGCAGATTATTCTGAATAAAAGTGATTAATATTTAATTTCAGCTTAAAAAACTTACTAAACATTTTTTGTCTTACAGAAATATAGTGAAGTGGTGAAAATGATAAGACAAGTGTATTTCTTTGTTTTCCAAAACTGAAAACAAAAGGTAGAGACAAGACAGACACTTCACCAAAGAAGACATTCAGGTGGCTAAAAGACACATGAGGAAACCCCTAGCCATTAGAGAAATGCAAATCAAAACTACCATGAGATAACATCTCACGCCGACATTACTGGCACGAATCATAAAAACAGAAAATAAATATTGGAGAGACTGTGGTGAAATAGTGACTCTTATGAACTGCTGGTGGGAATGCAAAATAGTACAATCATTTTGGAAAACAATACGGTGCTTCCTTAAAAAGCTAAAAATAGGAATGCCATATGATTCAACAATCCTACTTCTAGGAATATATCCTAGAGAAATAAGAGACATCACACAGACATATACACACCCATGTTCATTGCAGCATTATTCACAATAGCAAAAAGATGGAAACAACTTAAGTGCCCATCAACAGATGAATGGATGAACAACCTATGGTACACACACATAATGGAATACTACGCAACAATAAAGAATAATGATGAATCTGTGAAACATCACACAATGTGGATGAATCTGGAGGGCATTATGCTGAGTAAAATAAGTTAATCACAAAAGGACAAATATTGTATGAGACTACTACTATAAAAACTCATGAAAGTTTACACACAAAAAGAAACAGTCTTTGTTGGTTATGAGACAGGGGAGGTATGGGGAGGGAAAAACACTAAATAAACAGTAGATAAGTGATAACTTTGGTAAAGGGTAAGACACAATACTGGGGAAACCAGTACGACTTGACCAAGGCAAGGTCATGGAAGCTTCATAGACCTATCCAGACTCCTTGAGGGACCAAATTACTGGGCTGAGGGATGGGAACCATGGTCTTGGGGGACATCTAGCTGAATTGGCTTAACATAGTTTATAAAGAAAAATGTTCTACATCCTACTTCGGTGAGTAGCATCTGGGGTCTTAAAAGCTTGCGAGCGGCCATCTAAAATATTCCACTGGTCCCACCCCATCTAGAAGAAGGGAGAATGAAGAGAACAAGACACAAGGAAAAGATTAGTCCAAAAGACTAATGGACCGCAGCTACCACGGCCTCCACCAGACTGAGTCCAGTACAACTAGATGGTGCCCGGCTACCACCACTGACTGCTCTGACCAGGATCACAATAGAGGGTCCCTGACAGAGCTGGAGATAAATGTAGAACAAAATTCTAATTCACAAAAAATGACCAGACTTACTGGTCTGACAGAGACTGAAGAAACCCTGAGAGTGTGTCCCCTGAACACACTTTTAACTCAGTAATGAACTCACACCTGAGTTCCCCCTTCAGCCAAAGATTAGAATATAAATATAAAATAAAACGAGACTAAATGGGCACACCAACTAAGGGACAAGGACTAGAAGGCAGGAGTGGACAGGAAAGCTGATAATGGGGAACCCAAGGTCGAGAAGTAGAGAGTATTGACACTTTGTGGGGTTGGCAACCAATGTCACGAAACAATGTGTGTATTAATTGTTCAATGATAAAGTAATTTGCTCTATAAACCTTCATCTAAAGCGCAATTAAAAAAAAAGTATAGACAAGATACTTGCTTTCACTGTCATTCTTTTTTCCTCTCTATCTGAGTCAGAATCAACTCGATGGCAATGGGTTTTTTTTTTTTTTTTTAATATATGAGTATGCATAAATTTGTATGTTTTAATCTGTATGATAACTTTGTGAGAATGACATTATCTTTCACATAATTACTCTTGTGAAATTTGGCTTTTCTTGGTTTATTTTATTGTATTGTATTTGCTTTTTTTAAGGAAAAAGCTAACCTTATATTCATGAATCACAAAGTTAAATCTTTGAATACCCATCATCAAAGAGTTCAACTGTAGTTAGTGTGAAGAGACTTTATTATGCTTCCTCTTTGATCTCTAAATCCTTCACAGACTTATATTAACTTTTCTCTCCTTTTCTATTCCCATTAAGTAATATATTTCATTATTCAACAATAAGTCTTTCAAATGTCACATGCTTATGATAGTGCCATCATTAATAGGGATATTACTCATTGACATCTATGAACTTGAATTTATACAATGTACCAGAATATCATTACACCAGCCATGCAAATCGTTATGTACTCAAGGCCTAAGGGAAATAAATCTGAGTCTTAAGAAAATTAATCAGCAATTTGAAGTCCTTCAATGGTTACAGAGCGCATTCATAATAACATACAAACTCTTTACAGAAGGCCCTTTTAATTTAAAGTCTATCTGTCCAGAAGTCCCTCTGACACACATGGGGTCACCATGAACAAGAATTGACTTGAGGGCAACTGGTAAGTGGTAGTCCAGGTTCATCTTTTTCACTTTTTTTCCCTTTTGTCCAGTCTTAAATCATATTTTCTAATACTCTTAGCAATCTATGTGTCTGTGCCCTTGTGGAGCCCTTACCTCTGACTGGAAGAAGCCTCCCAAATATTCTACTTGGCTAAATACTGATATTGCTTCAGGAATCCACATAGAGGTTCTCTTTAAAAAAAACCATTGGATCAAGTAGATTTCAACTCATAAAGACCCTAAAGGGCAGAATAGAACTGTCCTACAAGGTTTCCAAGGAGATGTTGGTGGATTTGAACTGCCGACCTTTTGGTTAGCAGCCAAACGCTTAACCACTGCACCACCAGGTCTCCACAGAAAGGTTAATACATTGCAAATACAACAATAAAATAACAATAGTTTGTATAAATTATTGTACAGAACTGAGGATTATGTCAGTGAGTAAGAATGATTTCTGTCCTCAAGTGGCTATCCACTGATAAATCATTTTGACTCTTCAGTCAGTGACAGAAATCCCTCTATATCGTCAGAATAACCTTTGCATATTTCTATGGCAGTACCTAATTTCCTAAACTGTAATATTCATCTATTTATAAACATTCTCAACTAAATTCTGAGCTGTGTGAGAGTAGAGAGAGTGTCTTTCACTCTCATGTTCTGGAATCTAGCACAGGTCCAGGCAAACAGTAGACTAACAAAAAAAAATTTTTGAAACCTTTAATGTGAAAATTGAATAAATAAAATGTCACGTGCGTTGTCCTTCTCTTCACCTAATATGATTCTTGTCTACTATCTAGTTAGTGGACTAAACCAAAAACTAAGATGTTTCCTGAACACAACCAAACGCTTTGAAGGACAGAGTAGCTGGGGCTGGGGACTGGGGACCATGCTTTCAGGAGACACCTAGGTCAATTGGTATAACAAAGTTTATTAAGAAAATGTTCTGCATCCTACTTTGGTGAGTGGCGTCTAGGGTCTTAAAAGTTTGGGAGTGGCCATCTAAGATGCATCAATGTTCCCAACCCACTTGGAGCAAAGGAGAATGAAGAACACAAAAGACACAAGGAAAATATTAGCCCAAGAGACAAAAGAGCTGCATAAACCAGAGACTTCATCAGCCTGAGACCTGAAGAACTAGATGACCACCCTGACAAGGAACACAACAGAAAGTCCCTGACAAAGTGGGAGAAAAGTATGCAGCAGAATTCAAATTCACGTAAAAGACTAGACTTAATGGTCTTACTGAGACTGGAGGAACCCCTGAAGCCATGGCCCCCGGACCCTCTGTTAATCCAGAACTAAAATCATTCCCGATGCCCACTCTTCAGACAGAGATTAGACTGGACTATAAAACATAAAATAATAATCATGAAGAGTGTGCTTTTTATTTCAAGCAGATACATGAGACCAAAAGGGCAGCTCCTGTCCGGAGGCAGGATGAGAAGACAGAAAGAGACAAGAGCTGGTTGGATGGACACAGGAAACTCTGGGTGGAAAGGGGGAGTGTGCTCTCACATTATATGGATTGCAACTAGTGCCACATAACAATATGTGTATAAACGTTTGTATGAGAAATTAACTTGAGCTGTAAACTTTCACCTAAAGCACATACACATAGACACACAGAGTTATGTGAACTGCCCAGCATCAAAAGAGAAGGATATATATAAGTGAAATTTTATTTAAAATAATAATAATAAACTTACCTGATTTACATGTAACCATTTCTGTAATTAACTATTTTAAGTGTGAATCTTTATAATTTCCTGACAATATAAATATAGGGCTTTCACTGTAATGTAATCATATTTTGATGACTTTGGTCATCATTTGTAATGATTATGTCTATATTTTTAACTCAAACAGTGAAGTCTTTGAGGACATGGGGGTCAGTAGGTTACAGGCAGTCTCCAGGTCTGAACAGTCAATTTAAGTACAACACACAGTTATAAACCGACACCCATAAAGCCTATTATATTAAAAATTTGAGGAGCATACAATGGTTCATAATAACAAACAGTCGCTACTTTGTGAAGTGTATCAAAACATTATTATTATTCCTGTATTAGGTCAAAGATGTTTCAGTGTATCTGGAATTGTTTAATGTTTTTTATGTGTAAAAAGGTACACTACATACTAAGACAAACACTTGATTAATTGATATTAACTGTTCTGACTTACAAATTCAACTTAAAGACAAATTTGTAATCTGGGGACTGCCCATAGGTATCCTTAAAATTATAATTCCAGACTATTTTTACTTCTTTTGATAGTTACATTAAAGTTCTTATTTTTTAAAAGTTTCTATGATTCCCACAATTACTGTCTGAATGTGGCACTTGCTTGTCAACCCAGCAAGAACCTAGAAATCTCCCATAAACTCAAATATATATTTTCAAAGTTGAATTTGCTGTGAACGAGAAAGCCTAAAGAAGAGTACTCAATGAAGTCTTAAGAGAAACTCCCGTTAACAAGGTTGGAAAGGTCTAGTGTCTGGAAAGAGCTTTTTTCTTGTCTTTTGCTTGTTTAATTCTCGTCTGCTATCTGACATGTTCTAGAACTACACATTTTAGTATGATAGTTACTAGTCACATGTGACAATTTAAATTTAAATTAATTAAAAGTAAATAAAATTTAAAATCTAGCTCTCCAGTTGTACTTACCATATTTTAAGTACCCAGTAGCCACCGTTGGCTAGAGCTTACTGTATTAGATGATGTAGAAATACATTTTCATCATCACATTAGATATTTCTGTCATATTAGACATTTCCATCCAATTGAAAGTAGAAGTTATTAGATAAGTGAAATACAAATATATAAAATGCTGGAATCATAAGCTACAGCTACACTCTGGTATTTTTATAGTAATCTATAGGAGAAAATGGATTGCATCTTTTATATTATTACTCATTCCCATTACATATATTGAAAATTTTGTTTGAATTCTTCCATTTGACAAAACTTCCCTTAATACATAATGTATAATAAGCATATGAATGGTTAGGAAAGAAGTATTAACAAATTTGAATTGTTCAAGGTAAGTGAGATCAGAATCAACAAAAAAATTAGAATAGATAAAAATATTGCCACTTAACAAAATTAAGTCATGCTTCAATTAAATTTTTCTACACAGTGGATATTCATTTTATCTTTTTGAAAACTTATATCATGTATTTTACAGAATATCTAAAAATTTTGCCATATTTGTGGTTGAATTTTCAGGTTTGATTTTCTAAATGTATGTTACTTTTTAGTATTTAATGTAAACTTGAGAATTCAATCTCATGAAAAGCAAATTTGCTATTATTTCAATAATCCTAGATATATCAAATTAACTGAGATATTGTATCAGTCAAGTTCCCTACAGTTATGGGGGCTATGCAGTAAAGGCAAAGATCAATCAGGTTTTCAGAGATATTAATCTCTTTGAGAAGCAAATTAGTACCATTTTATTTATTTATTTATTTAAGAAATATTTATTGAATACTTATCGTCTGGCAGAATTTTTCTGGGCGGGGGTAGGGATACAGTCGTAAACAAAATAAACATTCTCTCCTTGCAAGATTTCAATCTTCTCTGAGACACAATCATGTTTTCTTGCTCCTAAAAAAAAAAAAAAAGAAGTAAAAACATTCAACGATATACATTTTATGACAAATGGAGATATTTTATTAGGTGATACTGGAGAAATCATTTGTAATGACTGCTTCCCCTTCCCCTAATTAGGATCTGTTAATCTTCATACAGGGAGTCCCTGGGTGGTGCAAACAGTTAAGTGCTTGACTAGTAGCTGAAAGGCAGGCAATTCAAATGTGCCCAGAGGTGTCTCAGAAGACAGACTTGGCAATCTGCTTCCAACAGGTCACAGCCTTGAAAAGTCTATGAAGCACAGTTCTACTCTGATACACATGGGGTTGTAATGAATCAGAATTGACTCTAAGGCAACTAGTTTTGTTTTGTTTTTTCCTTCAAAAGTTTCAGCATTGTATGGTGTTAATCACCAATCCATAAGCAACGAATAATTCCAAATGGAGCTAGACTTAACTCAAGCTCTTTGTACCAATTGAGTCAATATACCAGATAAAAAACAAAATTATCTAAAACTCGTATACAAGTTAGGGGGATGAGGCTCAGCTAATTGAGTGGGTATGCAAAATCAACTCATTGCAATCAACACTTCTTTGGCTATATACTATGAAGCTAAATAAATACAGCAACGCACAGGTCATTAAGACTTTTCTAATTATGACACCATCGTACAGGCATCATGATCCCCTCCTCACCTTTCTCTTTTTCTTCTTCCTTCTTTTTCTTTGTGAAAAACTAATGCTTAAATGAAAGTTTGGGAAAAAAATAATCACCTTGTTCCTATTCTAAGGATTATTTCAGCAGTTTTTTAAAAACTTAAATTTGTTCAAATTAAGGTATGAATTCAGAAAGAAAATGAAACTAATAACAATTCCTCACACTTTTCATATTTGTCAGGTAAAAACGTCACTCTCACACAATAAATATAGCAATGTGAATAGTTTATGATGACATATTCTCCTTTATATAGTCTATTACAGAATTCCTTTATGGTTGGAGAAGAGGTAGGTGGAGGAGAGAAAGCAAGAGATTGAGAGAGAGGCAGAAGGAAGAAATAAGGAAGAAAAGTAAGAAATAGGGAAGGAATGAAAGAAGAGAGAATGAAAGGGAGAAAGGAAGAGAGAGGTAAGGAAGGAAGAAGGAAGGGAAGTGGAGAGAGGAAGAAAGATTACTTTGAGAGTAAGAAGCTGCCATCATCTGAATTTGAATCATTTTACTGGTGATCATGGATAAGCTCTCAGAAGTCACCTCCTAAATATGCACTTAAATAATTTGACAAAACATGAAAGGTCGGATCCTCCTACTTGCAACACAGGTATTTTCAATGAGAAAACTGATGCCACTGGCTCAAACTGCTCTTTTGCAAGCTGAAGTAAAGTGGCAGCTTGGCATAAAATCAGACAGGGTTAATGATAGTGAAGCTGGTGGGCTGAGAGATGTGGGCAATCTTTAAGCAGCTCATTGAAAGGTTGGCTGCTGAAATGGTAAGAAAAGGGATTCATTTGCTAAAAAGGAAAATAAAGCATAAATTATAATTAAGAAGAGAAAACAGCCTTTAGAAAATAGATTCTGTCTTAATTTGAAAATCCCTGGCCTTCAGATACAAAATAAACTTCTCCAAAGTAGATTTTTCTCTTACGCTTTTAGCATTTGTAAACTAGAATAATTAGATTCACCAGTGAAAATCCAGTTTTCCTCTCCATTCTATAAATTATATTGTCTTTAATTTTGACCTTTAACTGACCTTGCTACTAAAAGAACCATATAGAAATAACAACAAAAAGAATAGCTTGGTAATTTACGTAAGTTGATGCATAGTTATTTCTCCATTTAAACCAGCAAACTGTAATGTTTACAAAGTTTCACTAATATATATTTGAAACTAATTGGACAGTTTTTACCAGATGAAATTGCTTATTCAAGTGTAACAGTGCAGAACATTGCTGCTAACTATGTTTTAATCATCCTTAAATGGGTTAGTTGGATTCATTCAGTCAGGGAGCATATATTGTTGCTTCATTTTTATGTTATAGAGGGAATGGTTTTGTAAATATTCAGGGCATATGAACTAAAATAAATTAATATAAGATGCATGGAAAAGAGAGAGAAGCAGGATGAACTCTTCTAAATTTGGCCTAACTAAAATTTAGAAGTAATTGTTTATTCACTCAAAGATGCTTGTTTCCTGCATTTTAGCTTATGTGTGGTTCACCTTCTATTAGAAGAGGGTCTGTGTTATTTGCGTAGTAACAGCTACAACTCATTAAAATAAAAAATACATTATTCTAAGGACAGTTTTTTTTTGAACTACCTCTATCTTATATAAAAATTAATAAACCCAAGAATAATGTTCTCCTCAAAACTATATAATGATAGTTACATTTGTATAACAATTTGCTACGGTTTCAACAAACGGCTGCAGTGCTGGAAGTGCTCACTCATCAATACCAAGACATTTGGAATATAGCTACCTGGCCAACTGACTGGAAGAGATCCATATTTATGTCTATTCCGAAGACAGCTGATCCAACTAAATGTGGAAGTTATCGAACAATATCACTGATATCACATGCAAGTAAAATATTGCTGAAGATCATTCAAAAGTGGCTGCAGCAGTACATCAACAGGGAACTGCCAGAAATTCAAGTTTAATTCAGAAGAGGACGTGGAAGGAGGGATATCATTGCTGATGTCAGATGGATCCTAGCTGAAAGCAGAGAATACTAGAAAGATGTTTACCGGTGTTTTATTGACTACGCAAATGCATTCAACCGTGTGGATCATAACAAATAATATCGCGAAGAATGGGAATCCCAGAACACTTAATTGCGCCAATGAGGAACCTGTACGCAGATCAAGAGGCAGTTGTTCGAACAGAATAAGGGGATACTGTGTGGTTTAAAGTCAAGAAAGGTGTGTGTCACGGTTGTATCCTTTCACTATACTTATTCAGTCTGTAAACTGAGCAAATAATCTGAGAAACTGGACTATATGAAGAAGAATGGGGTATCAGCCTTGGAGGAAGACTCATTAACAACCTATGTTATGCAGATGACACACCCTTGCTTGCTGAAAGTGAAGAGGGCATGAAGCACTTACTGATTAAGATCAAAGTTTACAGCATTCAGTATGGATTACACCTCAACATCAAGAAAACAAAAATCCTCAAAACTGAACCAATAAGCAACATCATGATAAATAGAGAAAAGATGGAAGAAGTCAAGGATTTCATTTTCCTTGGATTCAGAATCAACACTCATGGAAGCAGCAGCTAAGAAATCTAAAGACACATTAGCATTGGGCAAACCAGCTGCAGAAGACCTCTTTAAAGTGTTAAAAACAAAGATGTCACCTTGAAGACTAAGGTGCGCCTGACCCAAGCCATAGTGTTTTCAATTGCTTCATATACATGTGGAAGCTGGACAGTGAATAAGGAAGACTGAAGAAAAATTGATGCCTTTGAATTATGGTGTTGGTGAAGAATGTTGAATATACCATGGACTGCCAGAAGAATGAACAAATTTGTCCTGGAAGAAATACAGCCAGAATCCTCCCTAGAAAGAATGATGGCGAAACTGCATCTCACATACTTTGGACATGTTATCAGGCGGGATCAGTCCCTGGAGAAGGACATCATGCCTGGTAAAGGAGAGGGTCGGCGAAAAAGAGGAAGACCCTCAAAGAGATGGATTGGCACAGTGGCTGCAACAATGGGCTGGCTCAAACATAGCAATGATTATGAGGATGGCACACGACTGAGCAGTGTTTTGTTCTGTTGTACATAGGGTCACTCTGAGTCGGAACCAACTAGATGGCACCAAACAATGACATAACAACAACTGCTTACTAAACCCTGTACTATTAATCATTTTGAAATTATTAAATACCTTAAAAGGGATTAGAGCCAGGTATGAAAGTTATAGCTTTGTGGCCCTCTACTGTTTTTAAACTCTGAATTGATAAGTTAATATTCTCTATCCTCACCAGTGTATCAAAATTTGTAAGAGAGGACACTTGATATAGTCTATTGATTTAAATGGCTGTTGAGGCATTATTTTGTCTACAGATATCAATATCCACTTTGGGAATTCTAGGAAACTTTTTAGTGATTATAGATGAGCAATTAATGTTGTCAATATATGTCAGAGAGATCTAATACTGTATAGCAATAGGCTAACTTAAAGCTTGAGATGAGAAAGAGATTCTAAAATACATGAATTCCTGTGTTAGTTATCTAGTGCTGCTATAACAGAAATACCACAAGTGGATGACTTTAACAAAGAGTTTATTCTCTCACAGTCCAGTACACTTGAAGTCTGAATTTAGGGCACCGGCTCCAGGGGAAGGCTTTCTCTCTCTGTTGGCTCTGGACAAAGGTCCTTGTCATCAGTCTTCCCTTGGTCTTGGAGCATCTCAGCACAGGAACCTCAAATCCAAAGAATGCACTCTGCTCCCAGCACTGCTTTCTTGGTGGTATGAGGTTCCCATGTCTCTCTGCTTGCTTCTCTCTTTTACATCTCAAAAGAGATTGGCTTAAGACATTACCTAATCTTGTAGATTTCATCAATATAACTGCCACCAATCCATCTTATTACATCACAGTGATAGGATTTACAACACATAGGGAAATGACATCAGATTACAAAATGGTAGACAATCATACAGTACTGGGAATTATCACCTAGCCAAGTTGACAGATATTTTGAGAGGATACAATGCAATCCATGACAATTTCCAAAATATTTTTAAGCTCATACCCTGGTTGGAATTCACTTTCACCAGGTTCCTCTCATTTTTAAAGACACTAATGTTCTGCATACAGAAGACCAAAAAAGCCTTTTCAGAATTCTTTTTGGACATTTCAAAAATATATATTGAGACTGTGTCCACAGGAGGAACGTTAATTTCTGCTACCTGGAGGCAAGGAACTATCTGGGAAAAAAGCTCTAACTTAAATATACAACCCGTGGAACTCAAGTTGTTGTTGTTACGTGCCCGTAAGGTTTCCAAGGAATGGCTGGTGGATTTGAAACGCTGACCTCTTGGTTAGTAACCAAACTTTTAACCTCTATGCCGCCAGGGCTCCAAAGAGCCCTGATACTCAAGAGGGATACTTAAATTAGAAGAGAGTATTTCTCAAATATTTCTCTAAAGTCTTATTAAAAATTATCATCTGGACTTCCGGCAAGATGGCGCTCTAGGCAGAAACACCACGCCATCCCTCCACAACAAAGATCCGAAAAACTAAGCCAAACAGAGAATCAACAATCCTGAAACCCTAGAACATCAAATGAAGAGATAAAGAACTCAGCCGAACA
>NW_004443992.1:1186800-1195414 GCF_000243295.1 Trichechus manatus latirostris
AACCAATGTCATAAAACAGCAAGTGTGTTACTGTTACATGAGAAACTATCTGTTCTGTAAGCCTTCACCTGAAGTACAATAAAATATTAAAAAAAAAAAAAAATTATCATCTGGTATTAGTATACTTTTTTCCTGTGAGTTTTAGGAAGGGCTTCTCACATTGTGCAACAAATTTCTGAGATAGTACGTTGTGACATAATACTGGTCAACAGCATGGATTAGATCATGGAAATGACCATTTTAAGTGATTTCATAAAGCATGAAGATAAAAACCCTGTGGAATGAGCAGGAAATTTAAAAAAAAAACAAAATTTTGCTTCTGATCATAGCTGCGAGATCATCTGGGGCGTTCTAATCAGCAGTTGTCAGACATTAAACAAAGAAACTAGTATACACATATTAGACCAAGGAGAATTGTACTTCATGGAGGCATAATATTAAAATGTGATCTTATTTTTTTTAGTGTCACTATTTGGCCAGAGTGATTTTAGGTTACATTTAACTGTTTAAACAATTATGTGGAATGAGGCAAGGTAATCAACCGAGAATGAATGAGTAGAGAATGGGAAAGAGGGCTTGAGGAAAGGTGAAAACTGTAAAATACTTTTTGGGAGGAAAAAGAACTGATGCATTGAAAATCAGCTTTAACTCCTTTTGAGATTGAAGGCCATGAACTGGTGTGTGTGTGTGTGTGTGTGTGTGTGTGTGTGTGTGTGTGTGTGTGTGATTCACTATGTGGTGGTGTGATAAACTTTGTGAAAAGCAAGAAAGAACAATTGTTCCCAGTGAGTGGCATAGTTCAAATGATAATACACATGTAAAATCATCTTAGCTGTGAAGTACAAACGTATAAATGAAACAAAATATTTTATGTTCCCCAAGAGGGAGAAAAAAGTAGTTTGGAAGATATTTGGGTGAACAAGAGAAATTTTGTATTAGACAGGCAGAAAAACTGGAATTTGGTATCATATGGACTACTGAAAGATGAAACTGGAGTTAGTTGTTGAAGTGTAGGCTTTCTGTATCTCTAATGTGCTGGCACTCTAAAATGAGATGGACATGTATTTCCCTTTAAATTGGAAATGCCTGAATATGAACTTAAGGAAAAATAATAAATTTTTGTATTTCAGAATTTAATTTAGATTTAAATAAGATGCATATAAACTTTAAATATTAATTGTATGTTGTGGTTTAAGATTGGTTATTAATTACGATAAAGTTCTGGTTTCAATAATGGCGGAACAACTTTTAATGGGTAAATCCTCCCAGATATAACAATTACAAAACTTTTTTTAAAATGATAATGATAGAATAATAATAAGAACAACTACCTAAAGGCTGTAAATTGGGGCCAACAGTAGAAAGAAATTTGAAAGGATTCAGCCTTTGAAAGAAGAAAGTTTTAATGAGTGCAATCCATATTTATATGACTTTCCTCTGTGCCTGGCTTAAACTCAATTGCAGTTGTTGATGGATTGAAAAGTCTGTGGCTGCTAGAGTGGCTTACAATTAAGGGAGGAAATACCAAAAAACAGGACAACCATAGAGGGAAAGAGCCAACATTTGCATATAAACTCCATTCAAGTTCTTGACTGACCCCTGAAGTGCGTAAGTGTAGGGGACACTCTAAAGACCTAAAAGAAAGCAAAAGCTGGAAGGCTAAAAAAAAAAAAAAAAAAAGTAGAGATTTCCAAGTTTTCACAATATAGGGATGATAGAGTTTAAAGTTGATTCTTACCAAGATACAGAAGCTTGGTAAACACCTTAATTTGTCCATTTTAGCCTCAGATAGGCAATCTTTTAAGGAGAAACGAGTTATCAGGACTAATAGGCTTGCTCTCAGACAAAGGTCAAAACCGAAACAGAACCTATCCTAAAAAAAAAAAAAAAAAAGGAAAAGCAAGCCCCCTCACAAGTTCAAGATGATCAGTTAGTAAAATAAACTGCCTACTAGAACAAACATAAACTATCCTCAGAAGAAAAAAAAAAAATGGAATAAAACATCTGTTTTATCCACAACACTCTGAATACAATTAAAAAATTTACTCTCCCAACCCTGGTGGCGTAGTGGTTAAGAGTTCGGCTGTTGATCAAAAGGTCGGCAGTTTGAATCCACCAGGTGCTCCTTGGAAACCCTACGGGACAGTTCTACTCTGTCTTATAGGGTCACTAGGAGTCAGAATCGACTTGACAGCAAGGGGTTTGGTTTGGTTTTGGTATGAAAAAACAGACAAATGTAACTCAAACTCAAGAGAAAATATAGCAATAGAAATAGATTCTGTGATGCTCCAGGTGTTGGAGTTGCCAAACAAGGAATTTAAATAGCTATTATAAATTTGTTCAAGAAAATAAAGATAGAACTTTCTATCTTTTGACTATGATGGTTGGAAATAAAGACAACAAATTTTTAAAGAAAAGTTTCCAAATTGATATTCTACAAGAGAAAATTGTGATGTCTGAAATGAACAATTCACTGGAAAAGTATAAGTGTATTGGAGATAGCAGAAGAAGGGCCCAGTGAACATAAAAATAGATAGAAATAATACACCCTGAAGAATGGAGAGAAAAAATGAGGGAAATAGAGATGAGAGAGAGAAACTGACTTAGTGAATTGTTGCATCATATCAAGTAGTCTAGCATATAACATAATAGAGTGTCAGAGGAGGAGTACAAGAATGTGGGAAAAAATACTTAATGGCCCCAAATTCCTCAAATTTGGTGAAAAACATCAACTTAGAGATAAACCCAAAGCATAATAAGTTTAAAGAAAATTACCTTAGGCACATATTATGGATTAAATTGTGTTCTCTAAAAGGTATGTTGAATTTTTAGTCTTTATACTATGAATGTGAACTTGTTTGGGAAATAGAGTCTTTCTTTGAAGTTATTATCAGTTGGGGCATACTGGAACAGGGTGTGTCTCAGTCCTAATTCCTTCTGAATGGTGTATTATAAAAGGGGAGAACAGACACAGAGTGAGTCACACATGGGGGTATGGTAGACACCATGTGATGATGGAGACAGATGCATCTGTAAGCAGAAAGAAACACCAAGGACTGCAGGTAGCCACTAGAAACTAAACAGAGGCATGGAACAGATCCCCTCTCAAAGTCCTCAGAAGGAATCAACATGACCTATACCCTGATCTGGATTTCTAAACTTTAGAACTGTGAGAAAATAAATTTTGTTCTTTAAAGCTACCCACTTTGTGATATTTTGTTATTGCAGCCCTAGGAATCTAAAGTAGCATCTCATAGTGAAGGAGCTTAAAATCAAAGATAAAGAGGCATAAGTTATATATAGAGGAATAAAAATTTGAAAAATAACTGACTTCTCATCGGAAATAAAGAAGGCCAGAGGACAATGAGATGACATCTTAAAGAACAGCTATATTCTATATTATACTATGTATACATATATATATTCTGTGTATATATATATATACCAAACCAAAACCAAACCTGTTGCCATTGAGTGGATTCCAACTCATAGTGACCTTATAGGACAGAGTAGAACTGCTTCATAGGGTTTCCAGGGAGTGGCTGGTGGATTCTAAATGCCGACACTTGGTAAGCAGCCAAGCTCTTAACCACTATATATATATATGGCTCCAATAAATATATACAGTATAGGTACATACTGTACATATATGTAAATATAGAATATATATACAGTATATGTGTATATATATATAGAATATATATTCTATATTACCAGAATTCTATATTAAGGAAAAATATCCTCAAACATGAAAGCAAACTTGAAAGCTGAAATTGTCATCAACAGTGCAGTTGTGTATGTGAAGATATCTCCTAAATTATAGCATTCTAATTGATTAGAGTTTAGTGGATCAAGAAATTTAAGTTAAAATTTTCCTTTTATCTGCTTTGTACAGACTATATACCATGAACAATGTTCAATCTCCTTAATTAACTGGCTCTACTACTATCTAAACTGACAAATTCCAAAGTAGCCTCTTGTTAAATAAAGAAAATGTTGGGAATACTAAGAAAATGACACTGATTTGCCGTCATTTGATCCAAATTATGAATCATTTCCCCATTCATCCATCTTCCTTTCACTGTAGAGCATGGATTTCACTAATACTGAATCTTAAGGAAAGAAAAAATATGTGTCTTTTTCCATCGTTTTCAGTTAGGAAAACTTTATTATCTAATCTGTTCTCTCTCCTCTTTCTCTTTCTCTCATCGATGTAAATGAAAACAGAATTTTTCTTACAGCCATTACCTTTATCGTGCCTTTTATTTTATTTGTCCACGGAATTTTTGCAAAGTTTCAAAAGGTACAATTTTCCTACTCAATGTTTAATTGGCCATGACTTTCATTACTCTCATAATCAGCACATATTTTCATTTTCGTGTTCAGTAGTTAGCTTTCAGGGAAGACTGTACCTTCTGAAGGGTAAATCTGTCAGCTCAGATTTCTAGTTGATACTTTTCCAGCAGTCAGACAGATTTTCCCATTTGTCTTTTTATTTTTTGTTTTAATTCCTCAGCTTTCTGTTTTATCAGTCATTAAAAGACATGCTAGTCATATATACTACGGAATGGGAAGGCAGAGGACAGAGAATTTGTGTTCATCTTTTATTTACTGCCAACAAATGACATGTTACATGGAGGAATTGCTTATGGTTTTATCTTATTATTATTCCGAATTTGTTGTGACAGTATATTCTGCTGTGAATATATTCAACATGGTAACACATTCTTGCTGCATCTAAAAACACAAAATTTAATCTGGGATGCAATGTTTATAAAGATTGTGTTATATTTAAAATCCATTTTAATCTATTTAGCATTCATTTTGTTAGATCAAACAATACATATGTCATATGCTTATGAAATTTTTAATGAAAGAGTCTATTGAAGGTTGATTCTCTTTATTTTGAGAGATATCTTTGTAGTTTTAAGCTATATCTTAGTGATCACTTAACGACCTCTTATTATGTTCCAATAAAGCAGACAAAAATCCTTGTCTTCATAGAAATTTCATTAGTAAACAACCAGTTGTCATCAAGTTGATTCCGACTCATAGTGACTCCATGTGTGTCAGAGTAGAAATGTGCTACATAGAGTTTTCAAGGCTGTGACCTTTTGGAGGCAGAACACCAGGCCTGTCTTCTGAGACTAGCCTGGGTGGATCTGAATGGTCAACCTTTAAGCTAGTAGTTGAACACTTAACTATTTGCACCATCCAGAGATTCCAAACAATATATTGTTGTTGTTAGTCGCCCTCCAGTCAATTTCGAATCATGGAGATAGCTTAAATTTCAAAACTTATTCAGTTGACTCCGGGCAACATGGCGCTATAGTCTGAAGCACCACACCATCCCTCTGCAGCAAAGATCAGAAAAACTAAGTCAAACAGAGTCACATGTCAATCCCGAAACCCTACGCATCAAATGAAGAGATAAAGAACTCAGCCAAGCACTGAATGGAATAAGAAACTGATCGAGAACAGAGAGCAAGGAGAGTTACATGCAGAGGTCCTCTATCAGCTACGCAGCAAGGATCCGCCATTTTGGACTCCCATTGGAAATCAGCCAACAGGGGGTATGAGAAAACAGCTTCACAGAGCTTCCAGCAGGAGACACAACAACCAGTAACCAGTGATATAGGCTTTCCCACCCCCCACCCTTCTTCACCCCCACTTAGCCTCCTCTGCTTCCTGCAGCCAGTCTCTTGGCTGGGAAGCACCCCAGTGTCACTTGGATTCCACCCGCCTGCACTGGCCGGCTCCCTGAGTGCCTTTTGTTGGCTGCTGGTGTTGCTTTTTTCTGCTTCTTTAGATTTCTTTCCTACTTCTCACCACCTCCCCCTCCTTCCTCTCAAATACCTGGCTCTGTGCACCATCTTTGCTTCTTCCTGAAAAGCTGCGAAACACCATTTAACTGTGAAACTGCTTCCTGGCTCATGCTGCCATGCTGGTAGGACCCCCCAGGGCTTTTTTGTTTGTTTCCTCTGATTTGTTCTTTTTGATTTGTTTGTTTTCTTTTTCTTTTCTCAGCTTGGGAGCGCCTTCTGGCCAGGCAGTACCATGCAGCTTGGAAGCTACTCCTTTACTCTGAAGATGCATTGGGCCGTACCTGGGGGCACTTCTTTTTTCTTGTTTGTTTGTTTCTTTGTTTTATTTTCTTCTCTGTCTTATTCCCTTTTTGTCTGTCTTCATTTCCAGTTGATCAATTTATTCATTTTTTTTCTTTTACCCTTTTTCTTTTTTTCTCTTTTTGTTTTTCCTCATTTCTCAGTCTCATCTCTCCACTCCAATAGCAAGCTCCCTTAGCACTCTTTTTTGTTTGTGTGTATGTTTTTGGCTCCTGTTCCTCTCTCCTCTCTCTCATCTTTCCCATATCCATCTTAGCTCCACACATCACAATCTACCCCCTCCTTCCTGCCTACCTGCACTGTGCACTGAACATCACATTCCCAAGCAGCACAGGCACGGCCTATTGGAACCTGTCCTGCACTGATTCCCAGTCCACACTGGCATCCCTGGTACTTGCCACAAACAACTCTTCCCAGCAATAACCCTTCAGCTGGACCTGCGCTGTTTCACCATATCTGAGTGACTGACCATGCCCATTGGAGAAGGAGATGAAAAGTATCGTGCCCACAGATGAGCAAACAACAAAGAACATACAGCCTGCCTGCTCAGACATAATCAAATAAAACAAAAAATCTGGATGAAACAAACAAATCTACAATCAATAAACGAAGAAAATAACTACTGAATGCCTCAAAGACAGCAGGTAATATCAAAACATTTACAAAAACAGAACAGGATGGTTCCAGTAGGCATCCAAAATAAAACACCAGATGATCTTCCAGTAGAATAAAAGGTGGTAGACCTAACTGATAGGGAATTCAAATCTCTAATATTCAGAATTATCCAAGAGTTAAAGCAAAAAGCAGACAAAAATGAGGAAAAAATAGACAAATTCATGGAAAATAAGAAAAAAAAAATCGAAGAATTCAAGATAATAATACAGGAACAAAATGCCAAAATAAATTCACAACTAGAAACCATACAAAAACAACAATTAGAAATCCAAAAGATAAACAACAAGATTTCAGAAATGGACAGTGTCCCAGAAGGGATGAGGAGCTGGTTTGAAACAATGGAAGATAGGATCAGTGAAATTGAAGACAAACACTTGGATACAACTCTGTTTGAGGAAAAATCAGAAAAAAGAAAGAAGAAACCCTGAGAATTATGTGGGATACAATCAAAAGCAAAAATCTGCAAGTGATCAGAGTTCCAGAACAGGGGCAGAAAACAGAAAACACAGAGAGGATCATTGAAGAATTGCTGACAGAAAACTTTCCCAATATAATGAAAAATGAAAAGCTGACCATCCAAGAAGTTCAGCGAACCCCATATAGGATAGATCCCAAAAGAAAATCACCAAGGCATATTGTAATCACACTCGCTAAAACCAAAGACAAAGAATCCTGAGAGCAACTCAAGAAAAACAAAAAGTCACATACAGAGGAGAAACAATAAGACTAAGCTCTGATTATTCAGCAGAAACCATGCAGGCAAGAAAGCAATGGGATGACATATATAAACCTTTGAAAGAAAAAAATTGCCAGCCAAGAATACTATATCCTGCAAAACTCTTGTTCAAGTATGATGGTGAAATTTGGTCATTTCCAGATAAACAGAAATTAAGGGACTATGTAAAAACCAAACCAAACTTACAAGACTTATTAAAGGGAGTCCTTCGATCTGAGAACAAACAACATCAGACCACAGGCTGAATATAGGACACAGAATTGCACTAGCAAGATACCAACCTAGGAATTGAACTCTTAAGAACTATGCAAAACCAAAAGAATTACAACAGGAAACCAGAGAGGTTAATCTGTAAATGACAACAGCATCAGAACAATAAAAGAGGGAATAAATGGTGTAGGTAGATAATCTTCAAAGGGAGAGGAAGGCAAGACGACACCAAGTAAAAATAGACTGGTTCAAATCTAGGAAGTTAAGAGTAAATTCCAAGGTAACCACAAATAAAGTTAACAAATCTACTCATCAAAATAAAGAAGAAAAACATAAAGTCTCAGTAAAAACAAAACCTACAAAAACAGAAGAAATGAAAAAAAAATCCACAAACAAAAGCAACTCAGCACAGGAGAGTAAGAGGAACAAAGAAAAGGTCAGCACTACAAAAATAAAGCACTACAAAACGCAATCCCACTCCTAGGAATATATCCTAGAGAAATAAGTGCTGTCACACGAATAGATATATGCTCACCCATATTCATTGCAGCACTGTTCACAATAGGAAAAAGATGGAAACAGCATAGATGTCCATCAACAGATGAATGAGTAAACAAACTATGGTACATACACACAGTGGAGTATTATGCAAAGATAAAGAACAATGATGAATCAGTGAAGTATCTCATAACATGGATGAAACTGGAGGACATTGTGCTGAGTGAAATGAGTCAATCACAGAAGGACAAATATTGTATGAGACTTCTACTGTAAAAACTTATATAAAAGTTAACACAAAAAGAAACAATCTTTGTTGGTTACAAGGGATGGGGAGGAACTAAATAGACAATAGATAAGTGGTAACTTT
>NW_004443992.1:1196319-1198460 GCF_000243295.1 Trichechus manatus latirostris
GTTGAAGGTAATGGTGATGAAATAATTTGGAAAAAGATAGTGAGAATAGCAGCACAACTGGAAGAATGTAATCTATCTCACTATATTGTACATGTAGAAACTTTTGAAATGGTATAACTTTGGCTATGTATATTTTCACCAAAAAAAAAGTCCTCCAAGGTTGAGAAGGGAGAGCATTGACATGTCGTGGGGTTGTTAACCAATGTCATAAAACAATATGTGTACTGATTGTTTAATGAGAAAATATTTGTTCTTCATCTAAAGTACAATAAAAAAATTAAAAAAAAAAAACTTATTCAAATCTGTTCTCTACTAGACCTGGTAAAAAAATAAACATTATTTCTAGTTCTATGAAGTTAATAGTGAACTTATTTCCTGTGCTTTGAAACTTCTTTTGAGATTTTTGTCTGCAAAGAATATTAGAATCCTTTAGACCACATACGATTAAGAATAAATGTAAGTAAATTAATAATGATTGTTAATTTAACTAAAAATAGTTGTTTGAAAACTATTCAATGAATTTAAAGTAAAACAAGTTGAATATTACATTTTGTGGTTTTGATTATATCACTGCTTATTGTTAATTCAGTTTGGAAATATTTATCCAAGAACCATATTAGGCTCTGATGTGATAATTGTTGAAGCTCTTGGCAAAAAAAACCAAAACGAAACATTTATTTATTCCTCTTTTGGTACTCTACTTCTGCATCAGCCATTTTTCCCCCATCAAAACTTACTAAATTTGTTCCATATCACCTAACTCTGCAAGACATCAAACAGCTAACATATACATGAATCCATGATGATATATTAATGAAATAAGTCTAGAGATCTGCTTTTCAGTCTGCATTTTATTGATCATTTTTAAATACCATATTTTCCTTATTATGAGAGTGATGCATGTTCATTATAAAATATTTAGAAAGTAAAGAAAAACTAAAAGAGAATATAAATGATTCATAATTCAACCTGTTACAATAACCTCAACTGGAATTAATAATTGAATCATTTTCTAAGCCTAGATAGCATATTTATTTTTTAGAATAACTGCATACTACTGTATATACTCTATACACTCCTATATAGAATTTGTTTGTATTTGCAGGCTTCTTTTCAATATTTTAAAATCATAATATAATTTCAGTAGTTGCTTAATATTAAATTATATGGCTATAAAAATCTTTATATAATCGGCAACATTAGATTGTTTCCAATTCTTATGTGGCTAAAAAGCATTTTATATAACCAATAAAATTGAGGTTTCTTTCAATTATTTCTTTCCTGACATCATTCAGTGTATATATTGACTGTATATGTTGATTTCCTCCAAGAAAGAAAATTGAAGAAGAATCTATGCATTCTTATTTTTGATACAAAATCCTACAGTGAGTTCAGTATAAACAGTACTAATATACTTAACTTTAATCTTAGACAATCTGAAGTCAAAACCTATATTTCCGTTTTTCTAATACTAAAATTAAATATTTGTTGAATATGTCAAATATTTTTCTGCATCTATTGAGATACACATGTGTTTTTTGTCCTTTATGTCATTCATATGACGTATTACATTGATTGATTCTTCAGTGTTAATCCAACTATTCATGCCTGGGATAAATCCCGTTAGTCTTGGAGTATAATAGAGAGAGAGAAAGTCTTGATTCTTTTTTTAATTGCCAAGCATCCATATGTCCATATTTCAATTAAGTATCTGTATTATTTATTGATCTATGAAAGTCCTTCATTTTATATGTTAAGATCATGCATACATCAAATAAACTTCCAAAAAGGTTAGCAGGCAATTGCAAACAGCTTTCACCAACCAGGTATCTGCTTATACCTACACCTAAAAATCTGTCTGTCTATCTGTCTTTGTGTCTGCTGCCTGCCTATCTATCTACCTATCATGTATCAATTATCTAGATAGCTATATTGAAAGGTAATACTTGGAAAACATGATCACTTAAAGCGATATAAAGTTGGAAGACAAAACGTTCTGTAAGTGTTCACGACTATAAATTTATTTTTATTTTTTTAATTATTTTTTTATTTTTTTATTGTACTTCAGGTGAAGGCTTACAGAACAAATAGTTTCTCATGAAACAGAAGTACACATGTTGTTTTATGACATTGGTTAACAA
>NW_004443992.1:1198560-1219372 GCF_000243295.1 Trichechus manatus latirostris
TTTGTTTGTTTCATCCCTTCTTTTAAGAGAAAATTTGATTATGTCTCAGCAGGCAGACTGAGTGTTCTTTATTGTTTGCTCATCTGTGGGCACAATACTTTTTGCCTCCTTCTTCAACTGGTAGGGTCAGTCACTCAGATATGGTACAGCAGGGCAGGTCTAGCTGAAGAGGAGTTACTGGGACGTGTTGTTTGTGGCACTTACTACAGCCACCAGAGCCGGTTGGTAATCAGTGCAGGGCATGTTCCAGTTGGCCGTGCCTGTGCTGCTTGGTGGTGCGATGTCAAGCGCGCAGTGCAGGTAGGCAGAATGCAGCAGGGAGATTGTTATGTGTGAAGCTAAGATGGATATGGGAAAGAGGAGAGAGGAACAGGAGCCAAAAACATGCAAACAAACAAAACAGAATGTTAGGGGAGCTTGCCGTTGGAGTGGAGAGATGAGAGACTATGAAATGGAGAAAAACAGAAAGGGAAAGAGGAAGAAAAGAAAAGAATGAATATATAAGAATCAGAAAGGTTAAAGAACCGCAAAGTTCCCAGGGATCCCACCGGTGCAGCTATGAGGTCTGGGGAAGTCACTCTCAGTTGTTGCAGTACAGCCTGGCTAGAAGGTGTAGAGGTATACAGCGCCAGGTATTCAGGGAACAGAAAGAGACGGAAGATATAGAGAGACGAGAAACTGAGCAATGAAGAAAGACAAAAAGGGAAAAAGAGGAAAAAGAAAACAAAACAAATTAAAAAAAAAAGAAATAAGAAAGGCCCCCAATGAAACAGAAAAAAAAAAAAAAAAGCCAACTTAAAAGAAATGCCCTCAGGTATCCCTCTGTATGTCTGTGGACGCCGAAGGGTAGTCTCCCTGCCACACAGCTCAGCCAGGCCAGAAAGGGCTCCCAACTCAAGAAAAGGAAAAGAAAGCAAACAATTCAAAACAAACAAACGAACAAAAGCCCCGGGATCCCACCAGCTCGGCAGCCCAGACCGGGAAGCAGCTCCACACTCGAACGGAGCTCCACAGCCCCTCAGGAAGGAGCAAAGATGTCGCACAGAGCCAGGTATTTGAGCAAAGGGAGGGGGAGGTGAGAGGCAAATAAGAAATCAAAAGAAGCAGAAAAAAAAAAAAAAACAACCCTAGCAGACAACAAATGGCACTCAGAGAGCCAGCTAGTGCGGGGTGGTGTTTCTGGACAAGAGACTGTGTCCTCGGGAAGCAGAGGGGGCCAAGTGTGGTGAAGAAGGGTAGAGAGTGGGAAAGCTTATATCACAAATTACCGGAGCTCTGCAGCCCCTCAGGAAGAAGCAAAGATGGCACATGGAGCGAGGTACTTGAGCAAAAGGAGGGGGAGATGGGGAGAGGCAAGGAAGAAATAAAAAGAAGCGGAAAAAAAGCAACACCAGCAGCCAACAAATGGCACTCAGAGAGCCACCCGTTCGGGTGTGTGGAATCCCAGCAGCCGCTGTTTCCCGGTCAAGAGACTGACAACTATAATTTTAATTATTCACTACGCTAGTGCTACTATCATAAAATATTATTACTTTTGTTAGTAGTCATTGAGTGAAGTCTGAAATGAAACCTGAAAAATACATTTTAGAAATAAGTCACTAGAAAATTTAACTGTTTGTTTTAATGAAGTGAGTGTCAGTTATTAGGAAAAAAATGATTCCTATGGGATATTTCATAACTTGTTGAAAGGCAGATCTCTAGACTTATTTCTTTAATATATCATCATGGATTCATGTATTTGTTAGCTGTTTGATGTCTTGCAGAATTAGGTGATATATTCATTCCTGAATTGGAATATTCAGTGTTTAAAAAACTAAAGAAAATATTTTGCTTTTATCTTATTTCTGAAGAAAATAGAATAAAATCCTTCCAAGGAAAATATGGGCTTGAAAAAATATTTTTAATGTTTTTCTTCTCCAAAAAGTAATAGTGATTTCCACCTTTTCTTCTACATTTGTCTAAACTAAATGTTTCTATTTATTTTTAGCTTCCTTGTAACATCTGTGGGTAAAACAGAAAAATATATAAAAGATTAATTAAATTTACTGATCAATTAATACAATCATCTACAATCTTTAAATTTGGGAAATCTGTTTCTGGAAAACTTTTTTTAAATTTTATTTTAGTCTTTTTAAAACATGTATATAATTTATCTTCTTTATTGAATAACCATACGGCTTTAGTACTTACTTTATTTCTTGGGGAAATTATTTGGGGAACATTTACTCTTGGAATTTTTTTTTTTTTTTTTTACATCCATAACATTTTTGAGCAACAAACACCATCAACTTGTCTGTCATCATATGTCAAATTTTCAAACAGTGGCTCAGGAAACATCTAAAATCTCTGAGTTTGCTTTTTTTTTATATAACTTGCAATAAAACCTCGTTAAACCTGTAACTAAAATTTTCAGTTGACAAAAGAAGTTTAAAATCAATTAGCTTTGAACTAATTTAAATCAGACTAATCTAAAAGTTTACTGTAGATCCTTCACACCAGTACTGATCTTATGATAGTGTGTGTCTAGCTCTGTGTGTGTGCATGTGTTTTATCTAATTATTTATCCTCTGAAGTTACCCTGCCATGTGAAATGAAGAAGTGATGTATATTAATAGGTACTGTAAAAAGACAATTGGACAAAATGGAACATATCTAGTGGAAGACAACTGTATTGTTGTGAGTTGATCTGTTTCTTTTACTTTGTTTTGAATAGATAAGTGGAAGAAATTGAGTACTATAGACTAGATAACTAGGAGGTTACTGCGATATCTTACTTCCTTCCCATAATTTTGCTATTATCATCAGTCATCTGGGGGAAATATACCCTCAGACAGAGGAAGCTCAGGCTCACTTAATGGAAAGGACGCTCCCTTTAGGGAAAGGAGTTGAGAGGAGTGGGAGGGAGTGGGATGGGTCTGGGCAAAGAAAGATTTCTTTTATGCTGTTAGATTAATTAATATCACCTGCAGGTTTCAGCCTTGGAATCAAAGGCTAATGGAATAAAAGTGGGAGTAATTGGTTCAAATGTTAATGAACCTAGAAGATTGTCAGGCATATTCAAGGGTATATTCTGGGGGTATATTGGCTTTTTAAATCATTAAAAAAAACTGTTAGTTTATGAAAAAATGTGGTATCTATACACCTTTAACATGTTTACAACCATTCAAATAGAAATCAACACTTCTAATAGTGATAGGGGTGTTTTTTCTCATAAGATATATTTCAGTGATATTCACATTGATTTAATCACCATGCTTCCTATTTCAGATAATTGTAATAGGGTGTTAGTCCACAGTGCACAAATTGCATTCAGTTAAGTACTATAAATGGTGAAGTAATTGATGCAATTTTTAATTTTAATTGAAAAGGAAACATTTGGATGTGCATCAGAGTAGAAGTAAGTTGCACCATAGAGTTTTCTAAAGTAGATAGCCAGACCTTTCTTCAGAGGCTCCTCTGGATGGACTCAAACCTCCAACCTTTTGATTAGCAACTGAACATCTGTTTGCACCATCCAGTAATTCCTTTAATTTCAGTCATAGTGCTGAATTTTCATTTATCTCATTTCCCCTTCAATTTTCCATCCTCATTTGTTGTTGCCAATTCTATGATGAAATTCTCCAAGTTTCTCTTTTACTCTCTCTGTTTTAATTTTTTAACATATTTATCATTGTTATTGAAAAGATCCTCACTTTCAAAAAACAATCTGTAGAATTCTTTTTCTATTGGCATTCTCTGTATATAAATATTTGTAACAAGATGACTCAGTGCCTAATGATAAAGCATGCCCTAATTCTTCTTATATAAACAGTAATTTTCACACTTTGGCAAAGTTACAGTAGTCTCATAGAAAAACTTAAAATTATTCAGAATTCACAGTGCATTTCTATAGATTTCACTTGCATGTATTGACATGATTGCATACATTGCCTGGGATATATACGCACTCACAAACAAGTGGAACTACTGTCTTAATATAAATCAATTTATCCCTCTGTCTCTCTCTTCTCACCCCCATCAGTATGCAGCTGTTTACGTAAGTTAAATGCTGATATGATATGTAATTCCATGGTGTATATACGTTCTTTTTTTTTTAATAATTTAATCTCCAAAATGATTTAAACTGATTCTCCTCCCTTGCAATAAAATTACCTTTGAAGAGAGTGAACATAGTTCTTCAATATATTTAGGTTTTCTGTTTGTTTGTTTTTCCTTGATACAGAATATGGCCATTGTGTCAGGAAAGGCTTGGGCAAGGTACTGGTTAGATCACTTTGAGGGTCTGTGATAGTAGTAGTATGGATTTTATTTATTTTTTTACTGTGTGGCTTAGTTTAAATAAAGACTCTCCCACTTACTAGCTAGCTCCATACATTTAAATAATTATGAGACCGTAATAAGTCTGTTTTCTATTCTATAAAATGGGTTATAATATTACCGACCTTACCTAGTTATTGTTAGTATTTAATTAGATATACCATATAATGTCCTTAGTATACTGCTTGGCACTTATCAATAGTACATTTATTAATGGTACTCATAGTGGATTGAATTGTATCCCCAAAAGATACGTCTACCTGAACGTGTCTTAGAATGTAGCCTTATTTCAGATAAGGATTTTGCAAATGTAATTAAGGTAAGAAACTCAAACTGAGATAATCCAGGATTCTGGTGGGATGTAAATCCAATGATGACTACCATCAGAGACAGAAAAGCAGAAGACAAAATAGAGACGTAGATGGGAGAAGGCCCTGTGAAGATGGATATAGAGATTGAAATAATGCAGCTATAACTCAAGGAACACCAAGGATTGCTGGCAGTCATCAGAAGTTAAGAGAGAGTCATGGGACAGATTCTCTTTCAGAGCCTCCAGAAGGAAGCAACTCTACGGACACCTTGATTTCCGACTTTTGTTCTCCAGAACTGTGAGAGAATAATTCTATTGTTTTAAGCCATCAAATTTATGGTAAATTTTTACAGAAGCCTTAGGAAACTATTACATGACTATAATTATATCCATTGCTAATAGTAGACAATTTTTAGAACCATTTAAAAAAAATTAACCATGACATCTATATAGGATTGTTCTGCCCATTTTACTAACTTAAAATAAGGGCTATCACTTACTTCTTAGATCTAAAATTATTTCTGGAATTACTCTAAAATAGTTCTGTGTCTGAGAACATCAGGGGTTTTAATATCATAACTTATACTTTGGATTAACACAACTAAAAGGTGACACAATATGTAAATCATTATTTTATGCTTTTTCTTCTTTTCTTTTTTTTCATGCAATGCCACATTGAATGAGCTGTTTCTGTCTAATTGACAAATGCAACAATTTATTGGGCTAAGTGCTTAGAGGATTGCAATAAGAGTGGTTTTTAACTTCAGTGTCAAGATCCTGTTGCTGCTGCAGGCTATTCACCTCTTTTAAATAGCAAGGTCACCAACAGACTCACCTGCTTTCTTAGACATGCAAACTTCTTGGCAGAAAAGAGGTTTGGAAATCTCACAGCTGGTCAAGAGGGACAGAGTGTTTCAATATGCTGCATGAATAATAATATAAAAAAAGTTTATTTTTCTTACCTAGTTGGCTTGCTGACTTCTTCATTTTAGCTGGTCTTGTTACATTTTGCTCTGCCAAAATTTGCTCCTTGGCTGACAGGTACAGCAGGCCCATGTCTTTGGGCACATCTATAACGTGATTTCAGCATTATATTTGAAAGAAATTTGCAGAATGATCATTGTACTTACAGTGGCTTACAAGATTTTCTTGTTTTTACTTAGCTACATAAGTCTTTTACTTACTTAACTTTGTGTCTTCCAAATCTTTTATTACTAAATGAATGTGTAATCTGCCTTCAAAATCCATCTCCTCACTTAACAAATTGTTACCCTCTTGTCTATTATATATTCAGCTCTTTTAAATAGCAAGGTCACTGGAGCCCTGGTGGTGCAGTGGTTAAGAGCTCAACTGCTAACCGAAAGATGGGCAGTTCAAATCCACCAGCCGTGCCTTGGAAACCCTATGGAGCAGTTCTACTCTGTCCTGAAGGGTCGTTATGAGTCAGAATCGACTTGAGGGCAATGGGTTTGTTATTTGTTTTTGTTTTTTTTTTCCCTCTATTATGTATGTTGTGAATATTTTCAACTCGTGATTTTCATTTTTATTTTTGATTGTTTAAAAACTAATTGTATTATTATTAACCAACAACAAGCAACTATTAAATACACTAAACTAGGCAGCCCAGAGGCTCAAAAGAAGTATGTTTTTCTGTCAGCACCTTAAAACACACACACACACACACACACACACACACACACCCATTGCCGTCGAGTTGATTCTGAATCATAGCGACCCTATAGGACAGTCACATTTTTTACATATGAAGAAACTAGTGCCCTTTGTCTTTAGGCTTCATCAACTGTCTTTCTTACAACCCAAATTCAAATAGGTACAAAGTTAAATAACAACTTCAGCCCCTTATGAAACTACGGAAGCTTAATTTTATGAAGATTGGGATACATTTTGCTGACTTGACGGTAACTAACAATAAGAACATTTTGTAGGTCAAGTTTAAACCATATACTTCTGAATTCTAGTATTCTCCCTGCTTACCCCTTTTACAGACATACCTCGTTTTATTGTGCTTTCCTTTATTGGGCTTCACAGAAACTGTTTTTTACAAATCGAAGGTTTGTGGCAACTCTGTGTCAAGCAAGACTATCGGAGCCATTTTTCCAACACTATGTGCTCACTTCCTATCTCTGTGTCACATTTTGGTAATACTCACAATATTTTGAACTTTTCCATTACTATTATATCTGCTATGGTGATCTATGATCAGTGATCTTTGATGTTACTAATGTAATTGTTTTTGGGTGCCATGAACCATGCCTACATAAGATGGTGAACTTAATCTATAAATGTTGTATATGTTCTGACTGCTTCACTGACCAGCCGTTCCCCATCTCTCTCCCTCTCCTCAGGATTCCTTATTCCCTGAGACATGCCAATATTAAAATTAGGCCAGTTAATAACCCTACAATGGCCTCTAAGTGTTCAAGTCAAAGGAAGAGTCCCACATCTCTCACTTAAAATCAAAAGCTAGAAATGATTAAGCTTAATGAAGAAGGCATGGTGAAAGCTGAGATAGGCTGAAAGCTAGGCCTCTTGAGCCAGTTAGCCAAGTTGTGAATGCAAAGAAAAACTTCTTAAAGGAAATTAAAAGTGCTACTCCAGTGAACACATGAATGATAAGAAAGCGAAACAGTCTTATTACTGATATGGGGAAAATTTTAGTTGTCTGGATAGAAGATCAAACCAGCCACAACATTCCCTTAAGTCAAAGACTAATCCAGAGCAAGGCCCTAACTATCTTCAATTCTGTGAGGCTGAGAGAGGTGAAGAAGAAAAGCTTGAAGCTAGCAGAGGTTTATTCATGTGGTTTAAGGACAGAAGCCATCTCCATAACATAAAATGCAAGGTGAAGCAGCAAGTGATGATGTAGACTGCAGCAAGTTATCCAGGAGATCTATCTCAGATAATTGATGAAGGTGACTACACTAAACAACAGATTTTCAATGTAGACAAAACAGCCTTATATTGGAAGAATATGCCATCTAGGACTTTTACTGGTAGAGAGAAGTCAATGCCTGGTTTCAAAGCTTCACTTTTGAAAGTTGACTCTCTTGTTAGGGGCTAATACAGGTGGTGACTTTAAGTTGAAGCCAATGCTCATTTATTATTCTGAAAATCTCAGGGCCCTTAAGAATTATGCTAATTCTACTCTGCCTGTGCTCTATAAATGGAACAGCACAGCCTGAATGACAGCACATCTGTTTACAACCTGGTTTACTGAATATTTTAAGCCCACTGTTGAGACATACTGCTTAGAAAAAAAGATTCCTTTCAAAATATTACTGCTCATTGACAAGGCACCTGGTCACCTAAGAGTTCTGATGGAGATGTACAAGGAGATTAATGTTGTTTTCATGCCTACTAATACAACATCCATTCTGTAGCCCATGGACCAAGGAGTAATTTCTACTTTCAAGTCATATTGTTTAAGAAATACATTTCATAAGGCTATAGCACATAATGCTATTGCACACTTAATAGATGACAGTATAGTGTAAACATAGCTTTTATATGCACTGGGAAACCAAAAAAGTGCATGTGACTCTCTTTATTGTGATATTCATTTGACTGTGGTCGTCTGAAACCAAATCCACAATATCTCTAGGGTATGCTTGTACTATGTTGAAATAGATTAGTTTTCAACTTATATTTCTGCCTCATATTTTTGTCCTTAGCATAATAATTCCTCTCTCACAGTATGAACCCATGAACCTCAGTACTAGAGAAAAGAAAAATAAAACATATTTTACTCTATGATATGCCCCAGTTTAGGATCATCTTTACCCAAGAGTGGCTTTAGTTTCCTGGGAGGAGCTTCCTTAAGTTGTGGGAAAGAGCAAGTCTGGGCTATAGTCTCAGGATGTGACATGAGAGGACAGTGGAGATAAGGAATGTAAGCTCAAAAATATTTCAAGAAATCCAAAACGTGGAAACATTCATACTGGTGAGAAAAAAAGAGAACAGTTTGGGTATAATGGACATGGCAACAGAGAGTTTACACACTAGCTGCATTTTCACTAAATCCCAGGTTTCCAGGACTCTCCTTGTGTGAACTTTTTCACTAACAATTACAATTAAAAAAAATTGTTGTCAAGTCAATTTTGACTACAGCAACTCTATAGGACAGAGTAGAACTGTCCCATAGGTGTTCTAAGGAGCGGCTGGTGGATTCAAACTGTCAGCATTTTGGTTAGCAGCCAAGCTCTTAACCAGTGTGCCGCCAGGGCTCCACCAATTGCAAGGCTGAGATAACAGGCTTAATTCAGGACCATTTCATGCCATTTGGACATACGATCACTCAATGGATAAATGCCTTCCCCAATATTTCAAGTGTAGAAAATAAGGCCAACATAGATTACTGTTGATTTAGCCAGTGGGAGTAAGCCAGGAAATAACTATTTTGTACTGGTTTTTATGTAAACATTTTGTGCCACAGGCAGGTTACCCACTACATCTATTATAGGTTTTCAGAAAATAATATTACACCTTGAAGAATATTCTTAGAAGAATTTTATTTTAGTGCTTCTACCTTGGTTTCTATTTTAGGATATGATAAGAAATAACCATATGAAATTTGTTACAGTGCCTGTTTCAAGACAGGTCTGTAACAAGTGTACATTTTATCATTCAGTATCTTTGCAAAAATATTCCACATTAAATATTTCAATTAGAAGTCAATATAAGAAAAAAAATTCATCTGAAGAATAGGATTACTTTTTTCTAATTATGAAAATCAGTTAACTATTACTTGGTTTTAATTGGACCTCTAAATGTATCCTGGCTCTTATAATTTTCATAGTTGTATTCTCTCTCATGTACTTGGTCTTTGATATATCTATCTTCTTGTTCTGGATTTTCTCCTTTAATACTATAAGTGCCTTTTTTACACTGCTTTAAGTCCTTTATAAAATGAAGTTAAATGAAGTGCTACAGGTATTTTTAAGTTGTAGCAAAATAGTAGAATCTGAATATGCCTTTTGTAGCTATAATTCTGTAGACAACTATGAACAGTATTTTTAAATTGCTTTTTATAACAAAGTATATAGAATAATGTCTACTGAGTGTATTATCGGTGTTTCTGTATAGTTAATTTATGTATACTCTCTCCTCTAAACCCAAATAAAGGCAACTTTTTTCAGAAATGACTTCAATTATTGTCACTAGCTCCCGTAAGTGGGGAAGACTAGCATAACACTGATCAGAAAATAAGGCGTCAAACTTTTTGTAGCACAAGAGCCAGCAAGACCTATATCTAGCTGAGAGATCTCTTTTTTCCATATCTTTAGATGCTATATATGTACATGAAAAGATGGCTGGTCATAGAAGAAAATATATCTTAGTGTATTAAATATAAAAATTCTTAGTATCAGAAAAATAATTTTACACAGGTTGAAATTTACAAGAGCATAGACCAGTGCTTGATCAAAAGTTTTAGATGTTAAACGGGAATTAAAAAGAAAAAAGAGTTATCAACTGCACCTAAAGAAAAGAGTCTGTGCAAGTGTATCCCTCCGCAACATGCTCAATGACTTTAGACACAGAAATTTAGTTTGTGGAATTATTAACATCTATACCATACCTGGAGCTGTGGTGGCACAGTGGTTAAGAGTTATATCTGCTAACCAAAAGGTCTGCAGTTCAAATCCACCAGCCACACCTTAGAAACCCTATAGAGCAGTTCTGCTCTGTCCTATAGGGTGGCTATGAGTCAGAATTGACTCAATGGCAACAGGTTTTTTTTGGTTTTATGCCATACCTGGGTATGAATATAAAGATAATTATTTAAAACATCATTAGAAAAGGGTTAGAAGGAAAAGAGAAACTAAAGGCCCTCCCTAAACTCTGGATAAAGAAACAAAGGTCTTGGATTGATTTACCCTTAGTCAAGGGGACATAATTATAGAAGGACAAATATGGATCCCAGAGATAATTATGAAATCATTAGAAAAGGAATAGTAGTCCTAAAGATCCAGGAGAAAAATACAATTTTAAAATAATTTTCTTAGAAAATATATAAACATTATAATATTAGTCAATTTTTTTAACAAATTTTGAGGATCAGAATAGATGGATGAACATAAAAAGAGTTAAATGGAAAATATGGGTCCCAAATTGTGTAGATCTAAAATATAAGGTAGGGCAGAACCAAGATGGCAGACTAGTCAGACATGCCAAGCCATCCCTCTGCAACAAAGACCTGAAAAACTAAGTAGGACAGTTTCAGATGTCTATCCTGGAATGCTGAACTTTAAATGAAGGGATGAAGTATTAGATTGGAGGCCACTGAGAAGAAGAAACTGATCATAAACAGTGAGCGAGTAGAGACAAAGAATGGAGGTTCCCTGCCAACCAGCATGGCACAGAGTAGTCTTCTTGGGAAAAGCCAAGAACCCTGCAAGAAGAGCACAGAAAGGCACTGTCACAGAATTCCTAACAGGAGATAGAGGAACAGCACGGACATACCCAGAGCGAGGTAAGATCCCATTTGCTGGCTACAGCTCAAGGAAGTGACCATATAGTGTCATATGGTAACCAGAGAGCATGCTTCTACAATCCTCACCCTTCTGGTGGATAGTGGCATGAACTGCCCCTTTCCAGAAGCTTGACTGCCAAGGACCACAGTACAACTGGCACCCCCAGGTTCTCACCAACATCTAGTCCCATCCATCCCTCCCTTCACTCCATCTTCCCTCTCTCTCCTCCCTCCAGCTCCACCCAGCTGCAACCCAGCTGAGTGGAACTACCCCTGAAACACCCCCTACCCTGCAGGATCCACCCCACTGTGCCACAGCTGAGTGAAACTGGCCCCACACAACCCCACTCCCTTCCAGCTCTATCCTGATACACCACAGCTGAATGGAACTTGCCCCATGCCACCCCCCTACCCACTGAATTTGCTTCACTGCATCATAGCTGAAGAACATACCCTGGCCATCTGGAGAAGTGGTGAGAACTATTGTGCCCACAGACAAGCAAGCAACAAAGCAGGCCTGGCCTGCTCGCTCAGATACTGCAAAAATAAAACAAAAAATCAGGACAAAACAAACAAAAATACAATCAATAAATAAACAAAATTATATCTGAATCTCACAGAGACAGCAGACAATATCAAAACACATAAAAAGCTGGAGAAGATGGCTCCAGCAAATGATCAAAACAGAGCATCAGATAACCTTCTGGTAGAAGAAAAGGCATGGGAACTACCTGATATGGGATTCAAAACTCTAATATTCAGGGCTTTCCAGGAGGTTAGAAAAGAGATCAAGGAAAAGAGACAAAACTAAGGAAAAAATAGCAAAATAATGGAAAACAAAGACCAAACCAAGGAAAACATAGCCAAAATCAAGGAAAACACAGACAAAGCAACAGAAGAACTCAGGAAAATAATTCAAAAACAAAAGGTCAAAACAAAGAAACAATTAGAAATCATACAAACACAGAAGCTAGAAATAAGAAAGATAACAAAATTTCAGAAATGGATAACTTAATAGACAGTTTTAGGAGCAAATTTGAAGCAATGGGAGACAGAATCAACAAAATTGAAGACAAATCCATCGATGCCACTTTGAGGAAAGATCAGAGAAAAGAATGAAGAAAACTTAAGAATTATGTGTGATACAATCAAGAGCAAAAATTTGCATCTGATCAGAGTTTGAGAACTGGAGGAGAAAATGGAAAACACAGACAGGATTTTTGAAGATTTGCTAGCAGAAAATCTCCCTAATATCATGAAAGATGAAAAGCTGACCATCCAAGAAGCTCAATGAACCCCATATAGGATATACCCCAAAAGAAAGTCACCAAGACACATCATAATCACACTCTCCAAAACCAAAGGCAAAGAAAGAATTCTGAGAGCAGCTCAATAAAAATGAAAAGTCACTTACAAATGGGAAACAATTAAACTAAGCTCTGATTACTCAGCAGAAACTATGCAGGCAAGACAGCAATGGGATGACATACATAAAACCTTGAAAGAAAAAAAATCAACCAAGAATAATATATCCTGCAAAACTGTTTCTCAAATATGGTGATGAAAATAGGACATTTCCAGATAAACAGAAATTCAGGGAATTTGTAAAAATCAAACCAAACTTAAAAGATTTATTAAAGGGAGTCCTTCAGTTAGAGAACCAAAACATCAGACAACAACCTGAATCCAGGACACAGGACAGTATCAGCCACATACCAAACTAGGTAATGAACTCTCAATAATAAAACAAAACTAAAAGATTTAAAAAAGAAAACCAGAGACATCAATCTGTAAATGACCACAGAGTAAAAACAAAAGGAGTAATAAATGGTGTAGGTATAGAACTTTCAAATGGAAAGGAAGCCAAGGAGACGTCAAGTAATAATTGACTGGTTTAAACTTGGAAAGATAAGTGTAAATTTCAAAGCACCACAAAGATAGTCAACAACCTACTTATGAAAATAAATAAGAAGAAAAATGTAAATATTCAATAAACACAAAATCTGTAATAACTAAAGAAATGAAAATAAATACTATAAATAAAGGAACGCAGCACAGGAAATAATAGGAACAAAGAAAACATCAGCACCACAAACACACACACACACACAACAAAATAACAACAATAAATTCATAGCTATTGATAATCACACTGAATGAAAATGGCTTCAATGCACCTATAAAGAAACAGAGAGTGATAGAATGGATTAAAAACCATGACTCATCAATATGTTGTCTACAAGAGACACACCTTAGACACAAAGGCATAAATATATTAAAAATCAAAAGATGAAAAAAAATATATCAAGCTAATAGCAACCAAAAAAGAGCAGGAGTAGCAGTACTAATCCCAGATAACAGACTTTAAGGCAAAATCCACAATAAAAGACAAGGAAGAACATTATATAATGATTAAAGGGACAATCCACCAAGAAGACATAACTTTAAAAAATATGTACCCAATGACAGGGCTGCAAAATACATGAAACAAACTCTAACAGCACTGAAAAGAGAAATAGACAGTTCCACAATACCAGTAGATGACTTCGACACACTACTCTCTGTAAAGGACAGAGCACCTATAAAGAAACTCAACAAAGATACAGAAGATTGAAGGACACACCAACTAACTTGACCTCATAGACATACATAGAACACTCCACCCCAAAACAGCAAAGTATACATTCTTTTCCAATGCACATGGAACATTCTTTATAATAGACCACATTTTAGGCCGCAAAGCAACCCTCAATAAAATCCAAAATATTGAAATGATACGAAGCATCTACTCTGATCACAGCACCATAAAAGTAGAAATTAATAACAGGAAGAGCAAGGAAAAAAATCAAAACGATAGAAACTGAATAACACCTTGCTTAAAAAGCACTGGGTAATATAAGAAATCAAAGATGGAATAAAAAAATTTCTAGAATCAAATGAAAATGAAAACACATCATACCAAAATATTTGGGACATAACAGAGGCAGCGCTCAGAGGTCATCTTATAGCAATAAACACATACATCAAAAAAGAAGAAAGGACCAAAATCAAAACATTAGCCCTACAACTTGCACAAATAGAGAGAGAAGAGCAAAAGAAGCACATAGTCACCAGAAGAAAGGAAACAGTAAGATTTAGAGCAGAAATAAATGAAATAGAGAACAGAAAAACAATAGAAAAAATAAACTCGACCAAACATTGGTTCTTTGAAAGAATCTACAAAATCGACAAACCTCTGGCCAAATTGGCAAAAGAAAAACCGGAGAGAAAGCAAATAACCCAAATAAGAAATAAGATGGGGGACATTAAAACAGATTCAACTGAAATAAAAAGGGTTATAACAGAGTACTATGAAACACTGTACTCCAGCAAATTTGAAAACCTAGTGGAAGTGGACACATTTCTAGAAACACACTACCTACCTAAATTAACACAAATTGAGATAGAAAATCTGAACAGACCCACAACAAGAGAGAAGATTGAAAAGGTAATTAAAAAAAACCTCCCAGCAACAACAACAAAAAGCCCTGCCCAGACGGCTTCACTGGAGAATTCTACCAAACATTCAGACAAGAGCTTACACCAGTACTACTTAAGCTATTTCAGAGTGTAGAAAAGGAAAGAATACTCCCAAATTCATTCTATGAACCAGTATAACCCTGATACCAAAGCCAGGCAAGGACACCACAAAAAAGAGAAAATAACAGAGCAATATTTCTCATGAATATAGATGAAGCAATTCTCAACAGAATTCTAGCCAGTAGAAGTCAGCATCATATCAAAAAATAATGCATCAAGACCAAGAGGTATTCATACTAGGTATACCAGGATGGTTCAACATTAGAAAATCATTCACATAAACTACCACATAAATAGAACAAAAGAAAAGCATCACGATCATCTTAATTGACACAGAAAAGGCATTTGATAAAGCCCAACGTCCATTCCTGATAAAGACTCTTGATAAAATAGGAATAGAAGGAAAATTCTTCAACATAATAAAGGGCATCTATACAAAACCAATAGCCAACATCATTCTCAATGGAGAGAACCTGAAAACATTCCCCCTAAGAATGAGAACAAGACAAGGCTTCCCTTTGTCACCACTCCTATTTCACATTGTGCTGCAAGTCCTATCTAGAGCAATAAGGCAAGAAAAAGAAATAAAGAGCATCCAAATTGCTAAGGAAGAAGTAAAACTATCCCTATTCAGAACTGATATGATACTATACATACAGAACCCTAAAGATTCCACTAGAAATTACTGACACTAATTGAAAGATTCAGCAGAGTAGCAGGATACAAGATTAACATACAAAAATTAGTCAAATTCCTCTTCACCAACAAAGAGAACTTTGAAGAGAAAATAAATACCGTTTATAATAGACCCCTCAAAAGATCAAATGGATCAAAGAGCTAAGTATAAAACCTAAAACAATGAAGATCATGGATCAAAGAATAGGGACAACTCTAGGGGCCCTAATACATGGCATAAATACAATACAAACCATTAAAAACAATGCACAAACATCAGAAGATAAACTAGATATCTAGGAGGTCCTAAAAATTAAACACTTATGCTTATCAAAAGACTTCACCAAAAGAGTAAAAAGAGAACCTAAAGACTGGGAAAAAAATTTGGCTATGACATATCTGACGAGGATTTAATTTCTACAATCTATAGAATACTTCAACACCTCCACAACAAAAAAAGGCAAACAATCCAGTTAAAAAATGGGCAAATGACATGAACAGACACTTCACCAAAGAAGTCATTCAGGCAGCTAATAGACACTTGAGGAAATGCTCGTGATCATTAGCCTTTAGAGAAATGCAAATCAAAACTACAAGGAGATACCATCTCACCCTGACGTTACTGGCACTAAAAAAACAAAACAAAACAAACAAACAAAAAAAAAACAGAGAATAACAAATGTTAGAGAGAGATTGTGGAGAAATTGGGACTCTTATACACTGCTGGTGGGAATGTAAAATGGTACAGCCACTGTGGAAAATGATATTACGCTTCCTTATAAAGCCAGAAATACCATTATTATCCACCAATCCCCCTCCTAGGAATATATCCTAGAGAAATAAGAGCGGTCACATTAATAGACATATGCTCGCCCATGTTCACTGAAGCATTATTCACAATAGCAAAAAGATGGAAACAACTTAAGTGCCCATCAACAGATGAATGGATAAAAAAATACGGTACATACACACTATGGAATACTACTCAACTATAGAGAACAATGATGAATCCGTGAAACATTAACAACATGGATAAATCTGGAGAGCATTATGCTGAGTGAAATAAGTCAATCACAAAAGGACAAATACTATAGAAGACCACATTATGAAAACTCAAGTAGAGGTTTACACATTAACCAAATCTTTGATGGTTACTATATAGTAGTTAAATGGTAACTTTGGTGAAGGAAAAGATAGTACACAATATAGGAAAGTCAGCACAACTTGACCAAGGCAAAGTAATAGAAGCTTCATAGACGCATCAAAACTCCCTGAGGGACTGAGTTACTGGCCTGAGGGTTGGAGACCATAGTCTCGGGAGACATCTAGGTCAACTGGCCTAACATATTTCATAAGGAAAATGTTCTACATCCAACTTTGGTGAGTAGTGTCTAGGATCTTAAACGCTTGTAAGCAGCCATCTAACATATATTTACTGGTCTCATCCCATCCGGAGCAGAGGAGAATGAAGAAAACCAAAGACCCAAGAGACATATTAGTCCAAAGGACTAAAGGACTACAAGTACTATAGACTCCACCAGCCTGAGCCCAGAATTAGATGGTGTCTGGCTACCACCACCAATAGCTCTGACAAGGGTCATAATAGAGGGTGCCGGACAGAGTGAGAGAAAAATATAGAACAAAATTCAAATTCACACACACACACAAAAGACCAGACTTTCTGGTCTGACAGAGACTGGAGGAACCCCAAAACTATAGCCCCTGACACCCTTTTAACTCAGAACTGAAGTCATTCCCAAAGTTCACCCTTCAGCCAAAGATTAGACAGGTCTATTAAACAAATAATAACATGTGTGAGGAACATGTTTCACAGTTCAATCATGTATATGAGACCAAATGGGCATACCTGCCCAAAAGCGAAGACGAGAAGGCAGGAAGGGACAGGAAAGCTGAATGAATGGAAACGGGGAACCCAGGGTGGAGAAGGGGAGAGTGTTGACACATCATGAGGATTACAACCAATGTTACAACACAATTTGTGTATCAATTGTTGAATGAGAAAATAATTTGCTCTGTGAACTTTCACACAAAGCACAATAAAAACAATGAAAGGAAAATATAGATATAAAGAATGTAGGTGATAAAGGTGATTCAGAACAAATGAAAGAGCAATAATAATCACAGATAAAAATAGAATATGTTTGTCTTCTCACACGCTTTCTCACATTTTTATCAAGATATTTAAACTGATAGAAACGAGTAAGCGACCTCATATAGCTTAACTGAAAAGCCAGTCTCTTTGTCAAACAAATCATTCAAATCAGACTTAAGGTAAGAATATATCTGACATCATTTTTTCAATTTCAGTGAGCATGTTAATATGCATCCCTGAAACACACAACTTATTTTTTTAATCTAACTCTAATATTAGATACACAGATGATAGATGATAGATAGATAGATAGATAAAGAGAGATAATTAGAGATAGATTTGGATAGATAGAAAAGGCAAATAGCCTCACCCTGGGTTTGATACCTGGATGAAATACGCCTCTGCCCCTTTCAGTATTACGTATTGATTATCTATTTACTTTGCTCTCAGAGCTCCTGCTGGGGCAATGAATTCTCTACTATAACTGGTAGATAGAGGAAAAACCAAAAATCTGTTGCTGTGGAGTCGATTCCGACTCATAGTGACCCTATCGCGACCCTATAGGACAGAGTAGAGCTGTTCCATTGGGTTTCCAAGGAGCGGCTAGTGGATTCAAACTGTTGACGTTTTGGTTAGCAGCAATGCACTTAACCACTGTGCCACCAGGGCTCCTGGTAGATAGAGGAAGTGAGGCCATTAAGCAAACTTCGCTACCATTCTTGTCCAAAACTACTGTATATCCACATACGGAATACATCAACAGGGCCACAAAATTATCATTCACAATGCCATGCTTCATTCTAGCCCATAAAATGTGTATTGCTCAGAGAAATGTCTTCATTAAAGAATACCTCTCAACACCAATATATAAAAATGTCTCGTGGTTTGCACCAAGAGATTCTGGATGGATAAAAATTTGTGTATGTATGCATGTATGTATTTATCAAAATAGAGTAGCATTCTTCAGTAGATCATTATTAAGAAAGAAAACATGGAAATTGAGAATCTAAAAGTAGATTATCTTAGAATTGTCAATTTATGTGTGCCTTCCTGTAAATACATTAGGTAAAACAGAGGTAACGTTATTGAACTGAATCGAAAATTGATAATATGGGTTTTATATTTTGAAAACTTTTAGAAGCCTATTAATAAAAGTGTCATTACTTAATATGATAGAGTGTATCTTAAAACAAACCTATGGCTAAAATTTTACTTATGGTGAATTATTGATATTTTTTCCCTTGAAATATATCCATTATCATCATATCTATTCAACAAGGCACTGGGAATTTTAACCAATAGAAGCAAGAATGGGTAACAAAATGATTAAATTTAAAAAGAAACAAAGTTATGATTATTCACAGACAACACAGTTGAGTACATAGAAAATCTAAACAATCTACAGACAAATTATTAGAATTAATAAGCAATAAGCTCCAAGTACCTTTTTTCAAAATATATATACTTTGCATACAAACAAAAAAATAAATAAGAAAGTTACCATTTATATTAGTTTAAAAATCAGTTAGCTAGAAATAAATCATTGCTGTTGTCAGACTGATTATAGCTGAGGTCAGCTGGATCTTGGCTGAAACCAGAGTTTACCAGAAAGATGTTTACCTGTGTTTTTTAACTACACAAAGGCATTAGACTGTGTAGATCGTAACACTTTATGGATAACATTGCAAAGAATGGCAATTCGAGAACACTTAACTGTGCTCATGCAGAGCCTGTACATAGACCATCATTTGAACAGAACAAGGGGATACTGTGTAGTTTAAAATCAGAAAAGGTGTGCGTCAGGGTTGTATACTTTCGCTGTAAGTACTCAATCTGTATGCTGAGCAAATTATCTGAGAAGGTGGACTATATGAAGAAGAACTTGGCATTAGATTGGAGGAGGACTCATTACCAACCTGCAATATGCAGATGACACAACTTTGCTTGTCAAAAGTTAACAGGACTTGAAGCACTTCCTGATGAAGATCAAAAGACCGCAGCTTTCAGTATGGATTTCACCTCAACATAAATAAAATAAAAATCCTCACAACTGAACTGATAAAAAACATCATGATAAATGGAGATAATGTTAAAGATATCAAGGATTTCATTCTTCTTGGATCAACAATCAATACCCATGGATAAAGCAGTGAAGGAATCAAATGACGTATTGCACTGGGCAAATCTTCTGCAAAAGACTTCTATAAGGTGTTAAACAGCAAAGATGGCATTTTGATGACTAAGGTGTGCCTGACTCAAGCCATGGTATTTTCTTTTTTTAATTTTTTTTTATTCTACTTTAGATGAAGGTTTACAGAACAAATAGTTTCTCATTAAACAGTACACATATGTTGTTTTATGACAATGGTTAATAACCCCACAACATGTCAACACTGTCCCTTTGCAACTCTGAGTTCCCTATTACTGGGTTTCTTGTCCCCTCCTGCCTTCTAGTCCTTGTCCCTGGAATGTTGTGCCCCATTAGTCTCGTTTTGTTTTATGGGGCTGTCTAATCTTTGGCTGAATGTTGAACTTCGGGAGTGACTTCATTACTGAGCTAAAAGGGTACCCGGGGGCCATACTCTCAGAGTTTCTCCAGTCTCTGTCAAGCCAGTAAGTCTGATCTTTTTTTGTGAGTTAGAATTTTGTTCTACATCCTTCTCCAGCTCTGTCCAGGAACCTCTATTGTGATCCCGGTCAGAGCAGTCAGTGGTGATAGCTGGGCACCATCTAGTTGTACTGGACTCAGTCTGGTGGAGGCCGTGATAGTTGTGGTCCATTAGTCCTTTCGACTAATCTTTTCCTTGTTTTCTTCATTATCCCTTGCTGCCAAAGGGATGAGACCAGTGGAGTATCTTAGATGGCTGCTCACAGGCTTTTAAGACCCCAGATGCTACTGACCAAGGTAGAATGTAGAACATTGTCTTTATAAACTGTGTTATGCCAATTGAGCTAGATGTTCCCTGAGACAACGGCCCCACAGCCCTCCGTCTGGCAATTCAGTCCCTCAGGGAGTTTGGATGAGTCTATGGAGCTTCCATAACCTTTCCTTGTACAAGTGTGCTGGCTTCCCCAGTATTGTGTACTGTCTTACCCTTCACCAAAGTTACCACTTATCTATTGTCTACTTAGTATTCCCCCCACCTACCCCTCGCATCCCTCGTAACCAACAAAGATTATTTCTCTGTGTGTAAAGTTTTTCTTGAGTTTTTACAGTAGAGGTCTCATACAATATTTGTCGTTTTGTGATTGACTTATTTCACTCAGCATAATGTCCTCCAGTTTCATCCATGTTATGAGATGCTTCACAGATTCATCATTGTTCTTT
>NW_004443992.1:1220169-1274690 GCF_000243295.1 Trichechus manatus latirostris
TGTAGATCCCTTTGGGTTTCATGCAGTAGTGTTTTGTAGTTTTCTTTGTATAGGTCTTTTACATCCCTGGTTAGATTTATTCCTAGGTATTGTATTTTTTTAGGGGCTATTATAAATGGTATTGTTTTCCTGATTTCCTTTTCATCATTCTCTTTATTGGTGTATAGGAATACAACTGATTTTTGTATGTTTATCCTGTATCCTGCTACTCTGCTGAATCTTTCTATTAGTCCCAGTAGTTTTCTCGTGGAGTCTTTTGGGTTTTTATGTACAATATCATATCTGCAAACAGGGACTGTTTAACTTCTTCATTACCAATTTGGATGTCCTTTATTTCTTTTTCTTGCCTAATTGCTCTAGCTAGAACTTCCAGCACAATGCTAAACAGGAGCAGTGATAAAGGGCATCCTTGTCTTGTTCCTGTTTTCAAGAGGAATGTTTTCAGCCTCTCTCCATTAAGAATGATGTTGGCTGTTGGTTTTGCATAGATGCCCTTTATTATGCTGAGAAATTTCCATTCTATACCTATTTTATTATCAGGAATGGTTGTTGGATTTTGTCAAATGCCTTTTCTGCATCAATTGAGATGATCATGTGACTCTTTTCTTTCCTTTTATTTATGTGGTGGATTATGTTGATTGATTTTCTACTGTTGAACTATCCTTGCATAACTGGTATGAATCCTACTTGGTTGTGGTGTATTATTTTTTTGATATGATGCCAAATTCTATTGGCTAGAATTTTGTTGAGAATTTTTGCATCTATATTAATGAGAGATATTGGTCTGCAATTTTCTTTTTTGTGACATCTTTGCCTGGTTTTGGTATCAGGGTTATGCTGGCTTCATAGACTGAATTTGGAAGTTTTGCTTCCTTTTCTATGTTTTGAAATAGTTTGAGTAGTACTGGTATAGGCTCTTCTCTGAATGTTTGGTAGAATTCTCCAGTGAAGCCATCTGGGCCAGGGGCAAGCCATGGTATTTTCAATCACTTTATATGCATGCAAAACTGGGCAATGAATAAGGAAGACCAAAGAAGAATTGCTCATTTGAATTGTGGTGATGGGGAAGAATATTAAATATACTTTGGACTGACAGAAGAATGAACAAATCTGTCTTGGAGGAAGTAAAGCCAGAATGCTCCTTAGAAGTGAGGATGGTGAGACTTGATCTTGCTTACTTTGGGCATTTCATCAGGAAGGACCAATCCTTGGAGAAGAACATCACTCCTGGTAAAGTAGAGGGTCAGCAAAAAAGAGGTAGATGCTCAATGAGATAGATTAACACAGTGACTGCAACAATAGGCTACAACATAGTAATCATCATGAGGATTTCGCAGGACCAGGCAATGTCTTGTTCTTTTATGCATGGGGTCGCTGTGAGTTGGAGGCAACTCAATGGCACCTAACAACAACAACAAAGAAATAAATCAGGAAAAACTTTATTCAAGTCTAGCAAACATTACTGAATATAGCAAGTCCTAAGTGAATGGATTGTATTGCTTAGAGATGCTCATTAGCATAGTAAATCATCTCAAAAACGGTATATAATTTAAACATAATTTCAATAAAAATTTAAGCAATATATTATAAATCTCAGTATATTCTAAATGTATATATGGAAACAAACAAAAAATAACAAATCAAGAAGAGTCTAAGTAATCTGAATAAAAATAATCCAATTGGAGGGCTTGTATTTTCATATATGTGGGCCTACTAAAAGCTGTAGTCATGAAGGTAGTGTGACATTGATGAATAAATAGAAAATGGAACATAATATAATAGTTCAGAAACTGAAAAACACGATTTATTAAAAAAGAATACATTGCCAAATGGTGGTGACATTTTAATATTTCAAAAAATGGGACCAGATTAAATGAACTGGGATACATATAAATATATATACACACGTACATATACATATGCATATATATACATATATATCTCTTCAACAAAAGACTTACAGTCGTTAACATATAAATATATCCTGTATATCAGTAGGAAATGGGCAGCAAACCCAGTAGAGTAAATTGTGATTTGTTAATGATGCTTATGATACTTGTATGATTGAATTCAGGAATAAAGGTTTTAAGTTAACTGTTTCTATAGTACAGATGTATATGTTTACTTAAGCATGAATTCCAATTCTTAAGAACATTGGGAGTGATGTCTGTTTTTTCCTTATTTTTAATTATTTAATGTCAGACACTGACTTTGAAAAACTATCCATAAAAAAAGATTAAAGCCTTCCATGATGTTATTAGAATGTTTTTGAGAAAACTATTTACAGCCTTAGGAATAGTCTGTACTGGCATTTCCATTTGATTATTTTCCCTTGTGGCGTAGTGGCTAAGAGCTCGGCTGCTAACCAAAAGATCGGCAGTTCAAATCCACCAGACAGTCCTTGGAAACTCTAGGGGCAGTTCTACTCTATCCTATAGGGTTGCTATGCGTCAGAATCGACTCGACGGCAACGGGTTTGGATTTTCCCTTGTACATGTACAACTGTTAAAATTGATCTTACATTTCAATTTTGAAGTGTATAAAACCCATTGCCATCGAGTCGATTCTGACGCATAGCAACCCTATAGGACAGAGTAGAATTGCCACAGAGTTTCTAAGGAGTGGCTGATGGATTGGGACTGCTGACCTTTTAGTTAGTAGCCAAATGCTTAAACCACTGTGCCAGTAGGGCTCCGAAGTGTATAAAAGCAGTCAATATTTAGTCTCCATTTCTTTAAACAACACACTGATAAGCGTTACCCTTGGTGGGATGATGTTAAGTAATCACAATTTCTATTATCTCTTTAGCATTGAATCATATCACATAACATTTCTGACTGCCAATTAATCTCTGTCATTTAACACGTGTGCATTGGCATTCATCAGCTATCTATTGCATATGAATTTTATTTTCCATAAAAATTGCTTTTACTTTAGCTTTACTCATCCATATCTAAAACACAGCTCACAAAACACGTAGTAACCAAATTATGAAGTTGTTCTACCCTAGTGTGCCTTTTCACATATATAGAAAATTAAAGGTCATGACATTTTTCCTCTCATATATATTCCTCATATGCAAAGAACTGATTCATAGCGAAAATAAATGCTATTAATCACCCGTAAACTGAAACATCCTCTAGCATGTGCACATGAAAGTAGTTCTTCTAACTTTTAATCTTTCTGTTATGTGTTACATCTAACACTGATAGTAACAAAACAATATTCTCTCTGAACATAACATGGAAGATTAACTTTCAGGATTATTTCATGTAAGACTTTTGCTTGCCTTATTATTTTGCTCTGAGGAGCATTACTTTGCCCGACGATACTAAATGTTTTCTGCTTTAATCTGTACTGTTAAAATTCTCAATTTCATCCTGGGAATAATTGTATAATTAATATTTTAGAAAACAGCTCAATTAGTTTATCAGAGTTGTCTCTGGGCTTTGGAAATAGATGTCTTTATGCCAACATTTGATAAATTTTTCTAATGAACAATGCAGTGGAGAAAAATATTTAATAAATTGCCTGTCCAATAAATTTTTTGTATATATATTTGCTTTATTACCTGTTCATCTTTTTTTTTCCAGCCATTTGGGAAAAGTATGACACTCATAAATTCACTTGTCTATGCACAGATTCACCTTCTACATTTATACTGGAGTCCTGTTCACTGATGGTGCTTTTCCTCTGCATTTGATGTTGAATAAATCCTATTTGCCTACCAATTCATTTCTATGAATTGGGAATACAATGACCTATATTTAAAATTAACAGCGCACATTTAACAAATAAATTAAAATATGTAAATATCATAAAAATATGTTAGCTGTGATGAATTGAACCCTGCTAATTTAATGTTAGTTGAGATTAATGAAGATAAAATTCTTATAGCACACGCACAGCTGTTAAAATTGATCTCGCATTTCAACTTTTAAGTGTATGTAGACACAATAATTGTGTAATTTTCTCCTTTCAGACTATCAAACTACACACAGATTCTTTGTATAGAACCATCGAGTGCCAGTGTTCTCATTGTAATTCTTGGGAAAGCATTGGCATACCTTTTTTTCAATATTTTGAGTTTCAAATGTTGTGATAAAAACTTTGTGCATACATTTTGGCACACAGTTTGGATCATATCCTTCATAAAAGTTCTAATAGTTAACACGTGCTTATTTATTAATTTACTTGTTTTGGATGTTACATCTAAGCTCATGATCAAGTTTAAAGTTTTCTGGTTTAGACTGTGAGGTTTTCTTAAGTTTGAACCAAAGGAGTCTGTATGTGTCATGGAAGGTAGATCAGGTATGGCACAAGAGAATGAGAATCATGCAGGAAGGCCAGAAAACAAAGAGAATTTAGTATTGTCCCTGGTGGCATAGTGGTTAAGAGCTACGCTGCTAACCAAAAGATTGGCAGTTCAAATCCACCAGGTGGTCCTTTGAAATTCTATGGGGCAGTTCTACTCTGTCCTGTAGGCTCGCTATGAGTCGGAATCCACTGAACGGCAACGGGTTGAGAGGAAATTACAGCACACATTGACACAGGGCCACATGGGGTGTTGCACCTGGGGACAAGACAACAATAAGCTGGAATTATAAGAAAGGGATTATGCAAGGCAAGCGTGGTGGGGTCTTGGGGTTAGCTCATGATTTTTTAAAAGAAAAATATATCTAAAAAGTATAAATCTATGTTATTGGACACACGATGTATAAAGATGTTATTTTTGACAACTTAAAGAGAGAGCAGAGCTGTATAGGAGCAGATGTTTTTTATGCTGTTGAAACTAAATTGCTATCAATTCAAACTACAGTCATGCCCCACATAACATCCATTTGGGCGTCCCACGCATATATGTCTGTGGTACCATAAAGTTTCGTTTGTTTGTTTGTTTGTTTTTATTATTTCCCCCTAATGGTTTTAAAGACTCCAAAGCCCCAGAGTGAATGAGCCGCGGAACCCCAGGGTGCATCCCAATCCCTGCAGCACCTTCTCCTCTATCTCCTCCTCCTCCTGGCTTCCTTCATCCCAGGAGCTGTGCAGCCTTTCACTCTCACCTCAGGGCAGGCCCAGCGGCGGCTCCTCCGCTCCCGCTGCGGGTGCTATTGAGGTACCAGCCGGACCCAGGGCAGCACCGGCTGCACATCATCAGGAAGAGGCCACACCAACAGTGTGGCTACAGCCAGGGCCACCAACTCCAGCTTCACTGTTGGCGCCTACTCTCCCCCGTGGCCACCAGTCTGTGCCCCCCCACCCCACCCGCCCTCCCCTCCCTGTGCCGCGACGTGCAAAATCCCGCCAGATCCCCCTGAGGCCACATCCCCCGCCTGGTCGCAGCTGCACACCCGGCAAGGCTAGACTCCTGTATCCAGAGGATACAGCTTTTGGGCCTTGTCTCGCGGGCATCAGCTGGGGCTGGGGCATGGGGGCTGCTCATCAGACGGGCGGAACAACCGGCGGGGCTGGGGACTGCCAGTATATAGAAAGGTGTTCACAAAACTGCCAAATCGCCTTACGGTCCTATTTAATTAATTCTGTTTCATACATGAAAAACAGAACACATGAATTGCTTTGCCATATTAATGCAATTACTTTTGTTAATGAGATTATGAAAGTTTGATTTTGTCAACGCCAAAGGTGTTTTGGCATTTTGACACATTTTTGTATAGGAAAGAGGAATTGTTAAAGGGAACTCCGATTTTCCGGAATACAGGGATAGTATTTCTCATTGTCCGCTTTCTTACAATCTGCATTCTCATAGTAAAGTTCTGAGTATAATGTAATATTCGTCTCTTTTTAGTTGTATTTTTGTTCTTTGGTCCTTTGAAATTACTTATGTGCCTATAAAAAATGAGAAGAGGGACAAAAAATTATACCATGAACTTTGGTAGGATTGCTCTAAACATTTCTAAGGCCTTATAATGTTGTAATTTGCACTGAAACTTTATGAGAGTTTAAAATGAAGTTTAAAGACGTTGAAAATTCACTTCTTATGTGCTGTGTTTTTACTTGGTTTAGATCCTATTTTCTCATGTTAATTTACAATCCAGTGTAAACTAATTATTTGTTGATTACTATTAACTGGCAATATTATGAAATCATATTGAATCACAGTAATGTTGTAGCTGAGTTGATATCACTGGTAATTATTTGGGCTAATCTATGTGTTCACTGGTGTATGTAAAACATGAGTAAGGAAATAATAAATGCTATGAGTTTGTGATTATTACCATGGCAAGGGGTGGTGGGTAAATTAGTAAAGTTCTGCACTGAAGAAAAATATTGAGCTAGAGAAAAACAGACAAGCAAATATAAAATGATATCATAGTGTTATTAACAACATATTTTGTTAGAAAAAAATCCCTAAGGAAAAGTTATTTAAAGTTTAAAAATAATTAATTTTACATGAATAAAATATATAAAAATAAATTAATACTTCATAGTTTAATCATGTATACGAGACTAATGGCCACATCAGCCCAAAAGCAAAGAAGAGAAGGCAGGAAGGCACAGGAAAACTGGACAAATAGAAACAGGGAACCTGGGGTGGAGAAGGGTAGTGTTGACACATGGTGGGGTTGGCAACCAATGTCAAAAACAATTTGTGTATGAACTGTTTAATGAGAAATAATTTGCTCTGTAAACTTTCACCTAAGTCACGATAAATTAACTAATTAATTAATTAATTAATACAATTGGTCTTGGAATTTATTAAATAAAGCTACAATATTCTACAATTAATTGTTCTCAGTGAAAATACTTTTGCAAGAGTGCATTTTTATCACTTTCTTGTAAGAATAACTTCAACGAGAAATGTTGAGAAACCGCTTTAGGTTAGTGATATATAGCTTTGCAAACATTGCCTGCCATTCTTGATCACTTATTATCTAACTATACCTGATGGCATTTAGTCCAAGGACCAGAAAAGCCAAACCCATTACCGTCGAGTCGATTCCAGCTCATAGTGACCCTATATAGCACAGGGTAGAACTGCCGCATAGGGTTTCCAAGGAGTGGCTGGTGGTTTGAACTGCTGACCTTTTGGTTAGCAGCCTGAGCTCTTAACCACTGCACCACCAGTGCTCCAGTCAGATGACAGCAGGATACAAATGATTAAAAATAAGAGCTCTTCTATTCTATATAAATTATTTTGTAATATTAATAGCTTAGTGAATGAAAGTGGAAAATTTCCATACCTGCAATGTCTCCAACTTTAATAGAACTTCTTCAGTCCTCCTGTTGTAGACTTGAAATAATAAGTGTTTTTAATGAAAATCAGTTTATAAACCTCCTTTGTTTGCACTAAGTCAGGATGTGAAATATTTTTATTGCTTCTCCTAAAAGCAGCAGGTTCATAATACATTGTTATCATGAGGCAGCACAATTTTTTCTTTGCTCGTTCAAGTTATATTTTGCTGTGCTCCATTATCATTGTTAATAATTCCAGTCTTTGCAATTTAGACTTTGCTTCAAAAAGGACAACTATTTCAAGACTATAGATGTTTCAGCTACAGATTGAATAGTAAGAAATAAGGAATATTAACTATCAACACTTCACCTTAAATAGCTTTTCCTAAAAAAAAAAGCACAATTTTGATTGAAATACTAAAGACAAATTATATTTAACATTAGATGTTGTGGTGAAATGAGTTCCTTTATGTGGCCCTTTACCCTGATTCCTTAGAAATACATTTTGGATGATTTTTCCCCTAAGCCCTGAGGAGTTACCTTTGCCCTAGTTCTTTGGAGTAGCAACATTGAGAGGGTGGATTCCAAGTAGTTTTCTACTTTTTCCCAGGGAATGCCAATGGTTGATTGACATTTCCTGGGTAACAACTTGATGGTTTGATATTTTTGTCTGGACCTGTGCCACAGGCTACTCTGTGATTGGTCTATTTTATTCACTTTAACCATATTGGTCCATTTAATAGTTAGAAAGATTGTGTATGAAACCACCCAATAAGATTGAACAACTTGAAGTCCACCAGAGGATTGGTTGGTTCTTGGTCCTGTTGGGAGGGTTATGCCATGAAATACCACTTAAAATGAAATACTTAAATATATCCTTGTCGAAACTTATACAGCATCTCTATGCTAAAAATTACAAAACTATCTTGGAATAAATCAAAGAATAACTAAATAAATGTAGTGCCATATTGTGCTGAAAGATTGGAACACTGAACATAGTAAAGGTATCAGTTCTTTCCAAATCGATCTACCGGTATAATGAAATCTTTATCGAAATACCAATAAGATTTTTTTAGACATAGATAAGCTCATTTTAATTTTTACATAAAATAGTGCATGCCCTGGAATAGCTAGAGCAATCTAGATAACGAAGAAAGAAGTGGGAAGAATCATTCTAGAATGATGTTAAGGCTTACTACATAGCTACAGAAATCAATACAGTGTGATATTGGTGTTAAGATAAACTCATAGATCAGTGAAACAGGATGAATAAATCTGAAATAAACTCATACAAGTAATGCTCCATTGATTTTTGACAAAATTGAAAAAATAATTCAGTGGAGGAAGAATACCCTTTTCAACAAATGATGTTGTAGCACTTGAACATCTATAAGCAGAATTATGAACAGCTACACAAACCTCATACCTAATACAAAAATTACCTCAAATGGATATGGACTTAGATGTAAAATGTTAAACTATACATATATATATGAAGATAATGGGAGAAAAATCTTTGAAATCTAGCGCTAGGCCAACAACTTTATACTTGAAATCAGAAGTGTGACCTGTAATGGTAAAATGATAAAGTGGACCTCATTAATACTAAAGTTTGATCTGCAAAAAGACCATATGAATAAGATTAAAAAAAAAAAAAGCTAAAGACTGGAGAAAATATATTCAAACCACATATCTGACAAAGGATTAATAACTGGAATATGTAAAGAATTCTCAAGTCAAATGTTAAAAAAAAAATCGAACAATCTAGTTAGGAAATAAGTAAAAGACAAAAACAGACTCTTCATTGAAGAGGATATACAGATATCAAGAAACCACACAAAAGGATTTCCAATTCACTAGCCATTAGGGAAGTGAAAATTAAACCCACCAAGAGATATCACTACATACCTATCAGAATGGCTAAAATAATATATACATACATACATACATATATATATATATATAGTGACAACATCAGATGCAGAGAAACTGTGTCACTCATACATTGCTAGTGGAAATGAAAAATAGTACAACTACTCTGGAAAACAGTTCAGCAGTTTCTTATAAAACTAAATATGCAACTACTATACATCCCAACAATTGCACTCTTGAGCATTTATTTATTAGTAATGAAAACATATTTACACAAAAAACTATACATAAATATTTACAGCAGCTTAATTCACAACAGCCAATAATTAGAGACAACCCAAATGTCCTTCAGTGGGTGAATGGTTAAACTATGTTACATTCATACCATGAAATAGTACTCCACAATTAAAAGGAAAAAGGTATTGACCCAAGTTACAACCTAGATGAACCTCCAGGAAATTATGATAAGTGAAAAACTCCAATCCCAAAAGGTCATGCATTGTATAAATCCATTTTAATATCGTTTTTGAAATAACAAAAGTATAGAAATGGAGAACAGAGTAGTAGTTGTCTGAAGTTAGGGACTGTTTGGTGAGGGGAGGTGAGAGTGGGCATAAAAAGGCATAATGAGGGATATTTATGGTGATGAAAATGTTCTTTTTCTTGACTGTATGAATGCCAATATCCTAGCAGTGATATTGTGCTATAGTTTTGTAAGATGTTATCACTGGGGGAAACTAGTTAAAGGGGACACAGGATCTCATTCTATAATATTTCTTACAACTGGATGTGAATATACAATTATCTCAGAATGTAAAATTGTAATTAAAAATTATGCAAATTAAAAACAGACAAGTTATATATATACAAAGATAAAGATAATGATGAAAGAATTTTTTTTTGTCAGAAACAACACAAGTGTCAACCTAGCATTCAATACCCTGCAAATGTGTTTTTCATAAGTAAAAGGGGAATAAAGAGTTTTTGACACATAAAATCTCAAAATATTCATCAACTGTAGACCTTTACATATTAAAGAAAATACTTCAGACAGATTGGAAATGATACCAGATAGAAATTTTTATCTACACAAAAAAACAAAATACTGAAAACAGATACTGCATGAGTAATTATAAAATATCATTTTCTCATTATATACGCATCTGTAAATGCAACTGAGTGTTTGAAAAGCAATTTATTGTGGAATTTATAATATATTTAAAACTTAAATATATAAAAATAGGACAAAGACTGGGCAGAGAAAACATAAAAATATATTTCTTATATTTCTGTAATTTTTTTATATTACATATGAAATGCTTGAATATTACTTGAAGTTAAACTGTGGAAAGTTAAAAATATATACTATACAACCCCGAAAATAATAAAGCAAAGAATTTTAGCTAAAACCTAATGAACAAAATAAAATGACATCACAAAATAATACTCAACTCCCACCAAAAAAAGTCCTGGCCCAGATGGCTTCACTGTAGAATTGTCCTAAAATTTCAGAGAAGATCTCACACCAATAATACTCAAAATATTTCAGAGTATAGAAAAGGAAGGAATACTCCAAAATTCATTCTATGAAGCCAGCATAACCCTGATACAAAAACCAGGCGAAGACACCACAAAAAAAGAAAACTACAGACCAATATCCCTCATGGATATAGACACAAAAATTCTCAAAAAAATTCTAGCCAATAGAATTTAACAGTATATCAAAATAATAATATACCACGACCAAGTGGGATTCCTACCAGGTGTGCAAGGATGGTTTAACATTAGAAAATTGATCAACATAATCTACTACATAAATGAAACAAAAGAAACACATGATCATGTCAATCGACATAGAAAAAGCATTTGACAAAGTCCAACACCCATTCCTGATAAAAGCTTTCGGCAAAATAGGAGTAGAAGAGGAATTCCTCAACATAGTGAAGGACATTTATACAAAACCAACAGCTAACATCATTCTCAATGGAGAGAGACAGAAAGCATTCCCCTTGAGAATGGGAACAAGACAGGGATTCCTTTTATCACGACTGTTATTCATCATTGTGCTGAAAGTCATAGCTAGAGCAATAAGACATGAAAAAGAAATAAAGGCATCCAAATTGGTAAGGAAGAGGTAAAACTATCCCTATTTGCAGATGATATGCCCCTTTCGTAACAAACCCCAAAGAATACACAAGAAATCTACTGAAACTAATAGAAGGTTTCAGCAAAGTAGCAGGATACAAGATTAACATATAAAAATCCATTAGATTCCTATATAACAATAAAGAGAACTTTGTAAAGGAAATCAGGAAATCAATACCATTTACAATAGCCCCCCTCACCAAGACAAAATATTTAGGAATAAATCTAACCAGGGAGGTAAAAGACCTATACAAAGAAAACCACACTACTGAAAGAAACCAAAAGAGACCTACCAAAAATGGAAAAGCATACCATGCTCATGGATAGGAAGACTCAACATTGTAAAAATGTCAATACTACCCAAAGCAATCTGCAGATACAGTGCTATCCCGACCCAATTTCCAACAGCGTTCTTTAACGAGATGGAGAAACCAATCACCAATTCTATGGAAAGGGAAGAGGCCCCAGATAAGTAAAGCATTACTGAAGAAGAACAAAGTGGAAGGCTCACACTACCTGATCTTAGAACCTACTATACAGCCACAGTAGTCAAAACAGGCTGGTACTGGTACAACAATAGACATGTAGACCAATGGAACACAACTGAGAACCCAGACGTAAAATCATTCATCTATGGGTAGGTGATATTTAACAAAAGGCCAAAGTCCATTAAATGGGAGAAAGACAGTCTCTTTAACTAGAGGTGCTGGCATATCTGAATGTCCATCTGTAAAAAATGAAGGAGGATCCATACATCACGCTATACACAAAAACTAACTCACAATAAACCAAAGACCTAAATATAAAACCTAAAACACTAAAGATAATGGACAAAAAAGTAGGGACAACAATGGGGACCCTAATACATGGCATAAATACAACACAAACCATAGCTAACTATGTGTAAACACAAGAAGATAAACATGATAACTGGGAACTCCTAAAAATTAAACACTTATGCTCATCAAAAGACTTCACCAAAAGAGTAAAAGGAGAACCTACAGACTGGGAAAAAACTTTTGGCTATGATATATCTGACAAGGGTCTAATCTCTAAAATCTACAAAATACTTCAACATCTCAATAACAAAAAGACAAATAATTCAACTGAAAAATGGGCAAAGAATATGAACAGACACTTCACCAAAGAAGACATTCAGGCTACTAGCAGACACATGAAGAAATGTTCATGATCATTAACCATTAGAGAAATGCAAATAAAAACTAAAATGGGATACCATCTCAACCCAACAATACTGGCAATAATCTAAAAAAACAGAAAATAACAAATGTTGGAGAGGTTGTGGGGAGAATGGAACTCTGATACACTGCTGGTGGGAATGTAGAATGGTACAACCACTATGGAAAACAGTATGGCGCTTCCTTAAAAAGCTAGAAATAGAAATACCACATGACCCAGCAATCCCACTCCTAGCTATATACCCTAAAGAAATAAGAGCCTTGACACAAATAGACATATGCACATCCACGTTCATCGCAGCATTATTCACAATAGCAAAAAGTTTTGAACAACCTAAGTGTCTAGCAACAGATGACTGGATTGACAAACTATGGTACATACACACAATGGAATACTACACAATGATAAAGAACAATGATAAGCCTGTGAAATATCTCACGACAAGATGATTCTGGAGGTCATTATACTGATTGAAATAAGTCAATCACAAAAAGACAGATACTTTCTGAGACCACTATTATAAAAACCCAAGAAAAGGTTTAATCAGAAAAAAATAATGTTTGATGGTTACAAGGGATGGGTTGTTTGGGGAAGGGAAATCACTAGCTAGATAGTAGACAAGGATCAACTTTGGCGAAGGGAAAGACAACACAAAATATACTGGAATTCAGCACAACTTGACCAAGGCAGAGTCATAGAAACTTCCTAAACACATCCAAACACCTTGAGGGACTGAATTACAGGAGCTGAAGGCTGGGGACCACAGTCTCAGGGGACATCTAGGTCAATTGTCATAAGATAGCTCATAAAGAAAATGTTCTGCATTCTACTTTGGTGAATAGCGTCTGCAGTCTATAAAGCTTGTAAGTGGCCATCTAAGATACACCTATTGGTCCTATCTGGTTTGGAGCAAAAGAGAATGAAGAAAACAAAAGACACAAGGATAATATTAGCACAAAGCCTCCACCAGCCTGGCAACAGAAGAACTAAATGGTTTCCAGCTACCACCACCTACCACTCTGACGGGGATCACAATAAAGTCCTAGAGAGAGTGAGCGAAGCATGTAGAACAAAATTCAAATTCACAAAAAAAGACCAGATTTACTGGTCTGACAGAAGCTGGAAGAACCCCCGAGACTATGGGCCCCGGATACTCTGCTAAATCAGATAAGAACTGAAGCCACTCTTGAAGCCCACTTTTCAGACAAAGGTTAGTTAGGCCTATAAATCAAACAATTACACACTTGAGGAATATACTTCTTAGTTCAATCAAATATACGAGACCAAACGTTCACATCCTGACCAAAAGCAAGATGAGAAGGCAGGGAGGGACAAGAAAACCGGAAAAATGGCACGCAGTGCTGTCACATTTCAGGCATGGCAACCAATGTCACAAAACAATTTGTGTATACATTTTTGAATAAGAAACTAACTTGTGCTGTAAACTTTCACCTAAATCACAATAAAATTATTTAAAAAAAATACTCAACTACCCCATAAAAAAGGAAGAAAAACAGGAAAAGGGATAAAAAGAACAGATGGGACAAATGCAAAACAAATAGTAAGATGATAAACTTAATTCAAAGGGAAAGATTGTCAAATTGGATAGAAGTAAAGACCCAATTATAGGCCAACTACAAGAAAAATGCTTTAAACATAAAGATTTCCATAGATTAAAAGTAAAATGGTTGAAAAAGACATATCATGCTCAGTTATTGCAAAGAGTTTGAAAGTGGCAGTATTAACATCAGTAGATATAAAAATAAAGATTAATATAAGGCATAAACAAAGTCATTTCATAATAGGGTTTAATTAATAAAGAGGGCATAACAATACCAAATTTTTATATGCTAAATAAGAGAGCTCCAAATAACATGAAGAAAAATATGATAGAACTTCAATAAGAAACAGACAAATCACAATTGCAAATATTCAATACAGCTCTCTCAATAATTGATAGAATAAGTAGACATACTATCAACAAGGATATAGTGAACCTGAATATTATCATAAACCAATTTGATTTAGTTGATATTTATTGAGCATTCCACCCAACAATAAGAGAATACATATTCTTATCTATTACACATGGAACACTTATTAAGATAAACTTTACTCTGGGACATAAAACAAGACTCAATACATTTAAAATCACTCGATTCTTACCAACATTTTCTCTGACCCTAATGGAATTAATTGGAAACAACAACATGATTTCTGGAAAATCACAAATATTTGGAAATTAAGTAACTATTTAAGTACTCATGAGTCAAAGAAGAAATCAAAAATGTTTTGAACTGAATTAAAATACGGTATATTACAATTTGTGAGCTGGCACTAAGACATTACTTAGGGGAATTTTTATGGTACTAAATGCCTATAAAATAAAAGAAGAGTCATCATAAACTCCATGAAGTTATGTGTTTTGTTCACTAGGGTATATTCATTCTGCATTCAGTACCAAAACCCTTTTCTGGCATGTAGAAAGAAGACAATAAATACTTGTCAAACAGATAAATGAACAGACAAATGAGTAAATTGGTGAATGAATGAACCCATCAATGGAGGAATTATACTTCCTTGGTTAGATCACTGATCTTGCCAGGAAGCTCACTCCTCTAATGAAAGGCACAAAACATTTTGTTTACATTGTTCCTAGGCAAATAAAATCACATTTTTTAAAGATATTTTCCTTTCTCATAAATATAGTGGCTATCTTTATATCAGCTTATTTATAATGAGTGATTGTTTAGTTAATTCACTTAAAAATTAACCAGAAACCTTTATAAACTATTGAGAATAGTTATGATTAAGTGCAAATTAATTTTAAAATAAGATTATGTAAACTAGTATTATTATTTAATAAAATAAACTATTAAAGTTTATTGTTTAGACTATAATATTAATTATTATGAAATCACTGTTCATTCAAGCCCAAAATGTAATGCAAAGTGAAATGGAAAGGCTGTTTTACTCATTTTTTATTCGAGTTTAAAGTCTAGAAGGAAACGGGTGGCAGATGGCAACGCAGGGCCCTTATGAGGTTTGGTTGCCACTGAGACCGGCTGTGCAATTTAAAAGGCAGAGACAGACATGCTCCTGCCAATCTTCAGCTTGCTGGAGCCTCACATATTAACTTTCTTTTTCCTTAGAATAAACGACACAAAATGGTCTATTAATAATAATTCCAGAATCTAAGTAAAGGAAAGACACATGTAATTATTTTAGTGCTTCTCAGCTCAGTTTTCCGTATCTGTTGCAGAAACTTGAGGGAAAAAAATCATTTTTGTTAGTTCAGAATATTTAAAGGTGATGATTTTATCTTTCAAAAAAAATATTAATCCACCTTCGCATGATTATTTTCAAAATGGCTTATTCTGTAGATTAAGAGCTTTTCACTATTAAAATAACCTGTTGCCGTCCAGTGGATTCCGACTCACAGCGACCTTACAGGACAAAGCAGAACTGCCTCAGCGGGTTTTCAAGGAGCTGCTGGTGGATTTGAATTGTGGACTTTTTTTTGGTTAGCGGATGAGCTCTTAATCACTGATTCCCCAGGCCTCTGGTTACACTGACAGAGGGGTTAAGAGGCTGGCTGCTGACCAAAAGGTCGGCAGTTGTTGGAATCCACCAGCGGCTCCTTGGAAACTCTATGGGGCAGTTAGTTGCACTTTATACTACTCTAGGGTCCCTATGAGTCGAAATTGACTCGAGGGCAACGGGTTTGGTTTAATAGCCCAAAAGATCATTTAAACTGTAGTCAAATTCCAGCCCCAGACATGTATTCATAACTTCTGAGTGTTTTAATAAGAAATTTCTGCTACTTGTCAAGTCCAAACAGCTTATTTTCAGTCATTTCTTAGTTCTCATAGGAGCAAATGAAATAGAAGCAAAGTCAAAATAGTTACAGTTAAATATCTCGTTTATTGTATCTGAGCTGTTTAATTATGAAAAACAAATTTTTAATAAGCAATAAAAATCATAGCTAAGTTTCAGAATATGGAATTTTTCTTATATTTCTAGAATCCAAAAATAGGTTTTCATTTCATGTAGGTAATGTGAATTCCAAATAATTTTTTTAAATTTTTAATTATAATTTCAGAAATATTTGGGATATGTTAATATTTACTTATTACTGTCCTTTTCACCAATACATAAAAACTCTTGAAATAAAAATGTTTTTCTTATGTTTTATATTTATTTATTATTCATAAAACAGACTCACTATTATCATATTTTAGGTTAAACCCTCAAATGTCTGTGTGATTTAAGAAATTACAGTAATGATCACTGGTTAGTTACACTCTTTCTATTAAGACTGACAGCAACTGATATTTAAAATATCTGTCATTTTATTGCAAATAAATTGTTAAATAATGTTTCTTTTAAATATAATTGAAGAGAAACAACTTAGTGAAGGAAAAAAAAACAACAATTTCTAATAACACTAAAATAACATCCAACTATGGAGTCAAAGAGTCACATTCCAAGGAGAGATAAAGAATTCTTTGATATAATCTAAAATTTTGATATTAATTGTAAAGAAAAAAAATTTTTCCTTTTCATAGTGAACATTCTGTTTTTATATAGTCATTATAAAAACAATCCTAATGGAGTAGGAAAAATCATCCCCACTCAAGACATTATGTTTTCTATAAATGTTTTCCTGTAGGGTATGTGAAAATAGAACTCCACATGTGTTTGGAACCACAAATTACAAATGTGGAAATATAGTAGTTCCCACAGTTTAACTGCAGTGAGCCTGACATCTGGCAGCTACACTGCTGGGACTTTCCACTTGAGGGCAATTCTCTGCTCATTTTTAGGTTAGTGTAGCATTTTTCCTGTGCAGCAACTTGCTGCGTCCATAGTATAAACTGTTCTGAGATAGGAAAGAAAAGCCAGGCATCAATGGATGGTAAGGTGAGGGAGCTCACAAATAAAGCTGTTCCTCTGCATTCTTTCCCTTTTCCAAGAGGAGTCTATATCATGTGTCAAAAATCACTTATCGATGGTAAGGGGTGGGGAGGATTAACAAGTTTTTCTGATTCACTGTAGATTAATATTTGGATCTAAAACTTACTACTCCTTTAACTTTGATTTATCCTACATTTTCAAAGCTTTGATGTTATCCTAAGTTGTTCCAACCATTCCAGAAAACTATGAATGAGTAAATCAATATTTGATGATACTACTTGCAAAAGATATTCTGAGAGAGTTTTGAGGTAGGAAAGAAAAGCCAGGCATCATTTATTTGCAATAAAATGAGAGATATTTTAAATATCTGAGAGAGTTAATTGTCTCAATATCTAATGATCTTGGAATATGCTGTATTTTATAGCCCTTTTTTTTAAATTCAAAATAATCATGAGCATAATAAAGACTGAGAAAAACCTTAAGTTAAAATTACAGTTAAGTATTTTTTTGTCCACAATTTTTTAATTGAATGGTCCTTTTTACATCTAGGAGGAGTCCTCGTGGAGCAGTGGTTAAAGTGCTCGGCTGCTCACCAAAAGATCAGCAGTTCAAACCCACCAGTCGCTGCTCGGGAGAAAGATGTGGCAGTCTGCTTCAGTAAAGATTACAGCCTTGGAAACGCTATGGAGCAGTTCTACTCTGTCCTATAGGGTCACTATGTACCAGAATCAACTCAATGGCAGTGAGTTTGGTTTGGTTTCACATCTACAAGCATTACATGGAGGAAGTTGGAAAATGCTGGGATAAATTATTTGGTTAATTAATAATCATAAAAGCACGCTTATGGAAAAACCATGTTCAATACGATAGAGTCCATTCCCAGTGAAATTTGATACAAGTTTTTACAAGGAGAGTAAATGATATCAAATGACTTCAGGCCATCTGCTTTGCATGACATATCAATGGGAAATGCTGGAAGGCAGGCTGATATTTCTATTTCCTAGAATGTTCTCTACAGTTACTGTCATTAGAGTTCATATTAAACCAGATGAAGTCATAAAGATAAATAATAGTTTCTATTCTTTTTGAATACGATGCTTTAGTGTGGACAGATTTTTAAACAATAATCATCAGCAGAATGCATTATGTATACGCTGCTCACAAGTTCCAGAGGGAAATCTTGAAGACCTTCTCATCTAAAGAAAAGATTGGGCTGAACACATGCAATTTTAAAATAACAAGAAATGTCTTTCAGTGAATTGTATGTTCCATCTGTCATACACTCTACATTTTACCATTGACAACATTCGTGATGTGATCCAAGAAATTGCTCCCAGCAGGTCCCATCGTATTGAATAATGGTCTCTTTTGTACGTGCAGGTTGTTAAATCAGCAACATTTCTAATTTCAGACTAGAAATGAAAATTAACACCAAAGTTACTCGATGAGTAAAAGTTATGTATACCTATAGAGAACCGTATGCTTGAATTTTGAGATATAATTAATGTAATTCCGACCATCAAAAGAAAAATAATAAAATAAAAAATAATAAAAGTGGAAAGGGATTCTTCAGGCTTTTTATAAAAATCTGATTCTACCATATTTTGAAAAACAAAGTGACTCCTATGTATTTTACAGTTTTGATAATTCAATACATATTTCCTTGTAGGTTCTGGCCTGCCCCAATCTTTAAGCACAATACTTGCTTCAGCTAAGGAAAAAAATAAGAAATGCTGTTGCTTCTGCTTTGTTTTGGATATCTTTTGCTGAGCAACAAGCTACTAAAAAATGTGGTGGCTGAAAATATTAATGATTTCATTGTATCTAGTATTTTTGTAAATCAGTAAGTCAGGCAGGTCTTAACAGTCCTATCCTCGTCGATGTGGAATTGGCTGGGGTCACTCAGTAGATATGACCTAATAGCTGAGTAGTGTGAATAGTCTAAAATAACAACAATCATACACCTGATGTCTTGGTGAGAAGTCTGAAGGCTGGGCACAGCTAAGCCACTTTCCATTTTCTTATTGTATCATTGCCTTTCCAAATGGTCTCTCTAGGAGGATATTCTGACTTCTTAAACGGTGGCTCAGGCTGAGGCTGCTGGACATCTTCTAAATATGGAACTGATTTATTCATGGTAGTCTCAAAACCAGCCAAGATACAAGGAGAGAGAAAATAAACCTTATCTGTCAATCGAGGGATATGGTCTTAAATTTTATGTGTCAATTTGGCTAGAACATTGTGCCCAATTGTTTGGCCAAACACTAGTCTAAATGCTGTTATGACATAGGTACATGTGATTAAATCAGTTGGCCTTAAGAAGGCAGATTACATTCCATAAGGTAGGTTGGCCTCATCCAATAGGTTGAAGGTATTAAGAGCACAAAATGAGTTTTCCCTAGGGTATACTCTGCCTCCAGACTACAAATAGATGTTTTACCAATGATCCCTCACTCTTCACACTTCCTATCACCTACTAATGGATCTGGGGACTCAAGACTCCAGAAATCTCCAGTCTTCCACCTGACCTACAGGTTTTGGACTGGCACACCACTCAAAAACACATGAGTCAATTCCTTAAAATTAATTTCTTCTCTGTCTCTCTCTGTCTCTGTCTCTCTCTCTCTTTGACTTACTCTTAGTTTCTCGTATACATATATACACACACACACACACACACACATAATCTTACTGTTCCTGTTTCTTTAGAAAAATTTCACTAAGACAAGAGAGTATCAAAGAATTTGTGGCATTTTTAATGCACCACAGTCTACTATCTAGTCAAAAATTATTTTTATTTCTCTCACATGTAAAATACACTACCCCAAAGACTCCTACTCTCACCTCATTAGGGGATTGGCTCAAAATCCAAGATCTCATCTTCTAAATCAGGTTCAGGTGCACATGAATCTCCTAGGGTGGTGTTCCTCAAGTATGACTTTTCTCTTTCAGAAAACTTGTGAACTAACAGAGAGAGAGAGACTACTGTTAAAACAGAGGTAATACAGGGAGGAACATATCAATCATTGGTCCATGTTGTGGTAAGGTGCCTTTGAGTCAGTTCCAACTCATAACGACCCTATGAACAACAGAACAAAACATTGCCCGGTCCTGCACCATCCTCGCAATTGTTGCTATGTTTGAGCCTGTGGTTGCAGCCACTGTGTCAATCCTTTTACTTAAGGATCGTCCTCTTTTTCACTGATCCTCCACTTTACCAAGCATGATGTCCTTCTCCAGCAACTGATTCCTCCTGATAACATGTTCAAAGTATGTGAAACTTAGTCTCACCGTCCTTGCTTCTAAGGAGCATTCTGGTTGTACTTCTTCCAAGACAGACTTGTTCATTCTTTTGGCAGTCCATGGTTGTCTTAGTCATCTAGTGCTGCTACAACAGAAGTGGATAGCTCTAACAAAGAGGAATTTATTCTCTCACAGTAGTAGGCTACAAGTCTAACTTCAGGGTGTCAGCTCCAGGGTAAGCCTTTCTCTCTCTGTGGGCTCTGGAGGAAGGTCTTTCTCATCAATCTTTCCCTGGACTAGGAGCTTCTCCAGGCAGAAACCCCAGGTCCAAAGAATGCACTGTTTTCCTGGCTCTGCTTTCTTGGTGGTATGAGGTCCCCACGCTCAGCTTGCTTCCCTTTCCTTTTATCTCTTGTAAGATAAAGGGTGGTGCAAGCTACACTCCAGGGAAACGCCGTTTACATTGGATCAGGGATGCGACATTAGTAAGGGTGTTACAATCCCACTCTAATCCTCTTTAACATAAAATTACAATCACAAAAGTGAGGACAACCACATGATCTAGGGAATCGTGGCCTAAACAAGCTGACACATTTTTGGGGGACACAATTTGGCCCAAGACAATGGTATATTCAATATTCTTCAGTAACATCACAATTCAAAGGCATCAACTCTTCCTTAGTCTTCTTAACTCATCATCCAGCTTTTGCATGCATATAAGGCAATTGAAAACACCATGGCTTAGGTCAGGTACACCTTAGTCTTCAAGGTGACATCTTTGCTTTTCAACACTTTAAAGAGGTCTTTTGCAACAGATTTGCCCAATGCAATGGGTCTTTTGATTTCTTGACTGCTACTTCCATGGGTGTTGATTGTGGATCCAAGTAAAATGAAATCCTTGACAACTTCAATCTTTTCTCTGTTCATCATGATGTTACTTTATTGGTCCAGATGTTTTCTTTATGTTGAGGTGTAACCCATATTGAAGGCTGTGGTCTTTGATCTTCATCAGTAAGTGTGTCATCTGCATAAAGCAGGTTGTTAAATGAGTCTTCCTCCAATTCTGATGCCCCATTCTTCTTCATAGAGTCCAGCTTCTCAGATTATTTGTTCAGCATACAGATTGACTAGGTATGATGAAAGGATACAACCCTAACACACACCTTTCCTGACTCTAAACCACGTAGTATTCCCTGTTCTGTTCAGACTACTGCTTCTTGATCTATGTACAGGTTCCTCATGAGCACAATTAAGTGTTCTGGAATTCACATTCTTTGCAATGTTATCCATAATTTGTTATGATCCATACATTCGAATACCTTTGCATAGTCAATAAAACACAGGTAAAAATCTTTCTAATATTCTCTGCTTTCAGTCAGGATCCATACATCAGCAATGATATCCCTTGTTCCATATCCTCTTCTAAATCCGACTTGAATTTCTGGCAGTTCCTTATCTATATACAGCTGCAGCAACTTTTGAATGATCGTCAGCAAAATGATATTTTTAGATAATTTCTGCATTCGGTTGGATCACCTTTCTCTGGAATAGACATAAATATGGATCTCTTCCAGTTGGTTGGACAGGTAGCTGTCTTCCAAATTTCTCGGCATAGATGAGTGAGCACTTCCAGTGCTGCATAAGTTTGTTGAAATATTTCAGTTGGTATTCCGTCAATTTCTGGAGCCTTGTTTTTTGCCAATGCCTTCAGTGCAGATTGAACTTCTTCTTTCAGTACCATTAGTTCCTGATCATATGCTACCTCCTGAAATGGCTAAATGCTGACCAATTCTTTTTGGTGTAGTGACTCTGTGTATTCCTTCCATCTTGTTTTGATGCTTCCTGTGTGGTTAATATTTTCCCTGTAGAATCCTACAATATTGCAACTCGAGGCTTACATTTTCTCTTCAGTTCTTTCAGCTTGAGAAATGCTGAGCGTGTTCTTCCCTTTGGTTTGCTATCTCCAGTTCTTTGCGCATTTCATTGTTATATCTTACCTTGTCTTCTCGAGCCACCCTTTGAAATCTTCTGTTCAGCTCTTTTACTTCACTATTTCTTCCTTTTGCTTTAGCTACTCGATGTTCAAGAGCAAGTTCTAGAGTCTCTTCTGACATCCATTTTGTTTTTTTTTTTTCCTTCTTTCCTGTCATTGTAATGACCTCTTGTTTTCTTTATGTATGATGTACTTGATGTCATTCCACAACTTATCTGGTCTTCAATCATTAGTGTTCAATGCCTCACATCTGTTCTGCAGATGTTCTCTAAATTCAGGTGTGATATACTCGAGGTTGTACTTTGGCTCTCTTGGACTTATTCTAATTTTCTTCAACTTCAACTGGAACTTGCATATAAGCAATTGATGGTCTGTTCCACAGTCAACCCCAGGCCTTGTCCTGACTGATGAAAATTGAGCTTTTCCATCGTCTCTTTCCACAGATATCATTGACTTGATTCCATCTGGTGAGGTTCATGTATATAGTCGCTGTTTATGCTGTTGAAAAAAGGCAATAAAAAAGTCATTGGTCTTGCAGAATTCTATCATGTGATACCCGGCATCGTTTCTATCACCAAGGTCGTTTTCCAGCTTCCGATCCTTTTTCTTTGTTTCTAACTTTCAGATTCCAAACACCAGTAATTATCATGCATCCTGATTGCATGTTTGATCAATTTCAGACTGCAGAAGTTGGTAAAAATCTTCAATTTCTTCATCTTTGCTCTTAGTGGTTGGTGTGTAAATTTGAATAATAGTCATATTAACTGGTCTTCCTTGTAGGCGTATGGATATTATCCTATCACTGACAGTGTTGTACTTCAGGATAGATCTTGGAATGTCTTTTTTGAAGATGAATGCAAAGCCATTCCTGTTCAAGTTGTCATTCCTGGAATAGTAGACCATATGATTGTCTGATTCAAAATGGCCAGTACTAGCCCATTTCAGCTCACTAATGCCCAGGATATCGATATTTATGTGTTCCATTTCATTTTTGATGGTATCCAATTTTCCTAGATTCATACTTCATCATTACATGTTCCGATTACTAATGAATGTTTCTAGCCATTTCTTCTCATTTGGAATTGTGCCACATCAGCAAATAGAGGTCCTGAAAGCTTGACTCCATCAACATCATTAAGGTCAACTCTACTCTGAGGAGGCAGCTCTTCCCCAGTCATCTTTTGAGTGCCTTCCAACGTTAGGGGCTCGTCTCCTGTCACTATAACCTACAACTTTCCACTGCTATTCATAAGGTTTTCACTGGCTAATTATTTTCAGAAGTAGACCACCAGGTCCTTCTTCCTAGTCTGTCTTAGTCTGGAACCTCACCTGAAACCTATCTGCTGTGGGTGATCCCTCTGGAATTTGAATACCAGTGGCATAGCTTCCAGCATCACAGCAACATGCAAGTCCCCATAGTATGACAAACTGACAGACACCTGAGGAACATACATATGAAGTGATTGAAAATATCATGCCTTGAGTCAGGCGTACCTTTGTCATCAAGGTGACATCTTGGCTTTTTAACACTTTAAAGAGGACTTTTGCAGCAGATTTGCCCAGTGAAATACTTCATTTGATTTCTTGACTGCCGCTTCCATTGAGTGTTGATTGTGCATCCAAGTAAAATGAAATCCTTTACCAATTCAATCTTTTCTCTGTTTTTCATGATGTTTCTTATTGTCCAGTTGTGAGGATTTTTGTTTTCTTTATGTTAAGGTGTAATCCATATTGAAGGCTGTAGTCTTCAATCTGCGTTAGTAAGTGCTTCATGTTCTCTTCACTTTCAGCAAGCAAGGTTGTGTCGTCTGTGTATTGCAGGTTGTTAATGAGTCTTCCTCAAATTCTGATGCCCTGTTCTTCATATAGTCCAGCTGCTCAAATTATTTGCTCTGCATACAGATTGAACAAGTATGGTGAAAGAATACAGCTCTGAAACACACCTTTCTTGATTTTAAACCATGCAGTATCTTCTTGTTCAGTCTGAACAATTGTTCTCGGTCTGTGTACAGGTTCCACATGAGCACAATTAAGTGTTCTGGAATTCCCATTCTTCGCAATGTTATCCATAAGTTGTTGTGATCCGCACAGTCAAATGCCTTTGTATAGTCAATAAAACACAGGTAAACATGTTTCTAGTATTCTATCCTTTCATCCAGAATCTATCTGACATCAGCAATGCTATCCCTAGTTCCAATCCTCTTCTGAATCTGACTTGAATTTCTGGCAGTTCCCTGTCGGTGTACTGCTGCAATTGTTTTTGAATTATCTTCAAAATTTTACTTGCCTGTTAATGATTTTTGTTTGATAATTTTCACATTCTGTTGGATCACCTTTCTTTGGAATGGCACATATATGGATGTCTTCCAGTTGGTTGGCCAAGTAACTGTTTTCCAAATTTCTTAGCATAGATGAGTGAACACTTCCAGCGTTGCATTCAATTGTTGAAACATCTCAGTTAGTGTTTTGTCAGTTCCTGGGGCCTTGTTTTTCACCAGTGCCTTCAGTGCACTGGGAATTCTTCCTTCAGTACCATCAGTTTTGATCATATGCTGCCTCCTGAAACGGTTGAGTATGGACCAATTATTTTTTGTACAGTGACTCTTTGTATACCTTCTATCTTCTTTTGATGCTTCCTGCATTGTTCAGCATTTTGCCCATAGAATCCTTCAATATTGTAACTTGAGGCTTGAACTTTCTCTTCAGTTCTTTCAGCTTGAGAAATGTCGAGCTCCATGTCTTTGCACATTTCGTTATAATACATTGTCTCTTTGAGCTGCCCTTTTAATCTATTCAGTTCTGTATTTCATAATTTTTTCTCTTTGCTTTAACTACTCAGTGTTCAAGAGCAAGTTTCAGAATCTTTTCTGATATCCTTTTTTTTCTTTTCTTTTCTGTCTTTTTAATTACCTTTTGCTTTCTTCATGTATGATATCTTTGCTGTCATTCCACAGTTTGTTTGGTCTTTTGTCATTAGTGTTCATTATGCCAAATCTATTTTTGAGATTATCTCTAAATTCAGGTGGGATATACTCAAAATTGTACTTTAGCTCTCCTGGACTTGTTTTAATTTGCTTCAGCTTCAACTGGAACTTGCATATGAGCAATTGATGGTTTGTTCCACAGTCAGCCCCTGGCCTTATTCTAACAGCTTCTCCATTGTCTCTTTGTACAGATGTAGTCGATTTAATTCCTGTGTATTCCAGCTGACGAAGTCCACATGCATAGTCACCATTCGCATTGTTGAAGAAAGATATTTCTAGTGTATAGGTCATTGGTCTTGCATAATTTTATCATGTGATCTCCCGCATAAGATTCTCTACAGAATTAAGTCAGATGATTCTTTTTTTCCTAGGGAATCTTACTGTGGTAAGGTTTAAGTGATAGTAATGGTTAATTTTATGTGTCAACTTGGCCAATCTATGGTGCCCAATTGTTTGGCCAAACACTAGTCTAGTTGCTGCAATGGAGTATTTTAATGTGATTAAATTAGTTGGCCCTAAGGATATTACCTTCCATAATGAAGGTGAGTTTCAATCAATAATCGAAGGTCTTAAGAGCATAAAGGGAATTTCCCTAGGCAGAACTCTCATTTCACTCTTATCATTGACTGCTCTATGGATTTTGAAATGCTAACTTGCAGGCATCTCCAGCTGGTACCTGACTTACAGATTCAAACTTGACATCCCCCCACAATTGTGTGAGCCAATTTCATATAAAATAATGAGATTTTGTGCTAAAACTTGCAAGTTCAGTTTAATTATTTTTAGTTTAGCCTTAATAAAAACAGGATAACCCAGAAAAGAGAGTTACCTTATGCTTTGCAAAGGAGAAAGCATTTCACGTTTGGGAGCAAAAAAGTATTTCAAATGAAATAGAATGAAGTTTTGGAATGAGGAGTCAAAGTAGACGCACACTTCTTTATCTGTAGAGATTTCACCTACCGTTCTACCTCAAGCCTATCATCCCTTTTCAAGAAACTGTATATAGTAGAATTTTGGATTTACTTCATTGCCATTTAAAGGTTAAGTTGTGCTGTGTAGTCATTCTAAGAAATACATAAAATAGCCAAATGGTTGGTGTGACTTGTGGGTGCCTCAAATTATCAGAGATAAATAGTTTAATTTATTTGAGACAGACTATTCGGAAGAGAATTATAAAGGATTTTGGAAAGAAAAATTGGAAGAAAATGTGACTCAGCAAAATATATGCTATGTTTATCATTATTTATTTTTATAACAGTAGTAACACAATTGTAGCAACAACAATTGTACCATCTTCTTTGTCTTATATCAGGCTTCAGTTTGTGCCTGAAATATATTTTTTGAACTGTAAACTGAAACCCATTAAAACCCATTGCCATTGAGTCGACTGTGGTTCATAGTGACGCGATAGTACAGAGTAAAACTGCCCCATAGGATTTCCAAGGAGAGGGTGGTAGATTTGAACTGCTGACCTTTTGATTAGCAGCAGAACCCTTAACCACTGCACCACCAGGGCTCCATAAACTGGAACAGAAGATAGTCATATATTGATTTTGAAATTTGATAAAGGTTCCATTAAAATATAAAAAAGAAATTGAGCCTAAGGTTCTAGGAAAGTTAAAGATATTTTAGGAATAAGTAATGAAGGGTATAATTATTGAAAATTCAAAGATATTTTAATATTGTCTTGTTAAATGTCTACATAAGGAACCCTGGTGGTGTAGTGGTTAAGCACTGATTTGCTAACTGAAAGGTCGGTGGTTCAAACTCACCAGCTACTCCTCAGGAGAAAAATGTGACAGTCTGCTTCTGTAAAGAGTTGAAGACTTGGAAACCCTATTGGGAAGTTCTACTCTGTATGTAGCATCGCTGTGAATTGGAATTAACTTCATGGCAACAGGTTTTGGTTTTGGTTAAGTGTCTACATAACAATAAAGAATTACTGAATGTGACCTTTTAGGATCATTGGAAAGATATTACATAATGTATCTAAAACAACTTGTTCTCTGTCTAGCACCTTGTAGGTGCTACTTGCATTGGTTAGTGTAGTGATCATAATACAATTCAGAGTGATCCTGTACTGTGTTTACAAGTGTTATGTAACTGGTCTAGGAGCCCCTGTGAGTCACTTTGGACAGTTTATGGATTCCAATGGCTTTATTAATCAAGATAACTGGAGAACAATACATAACGGCACATGGGTAAGATGTGACTTAGTCCACTCTAAACAGGGAAAAAGATGTGATGTTCAACTGGTAGGAGCCTGTGTGACAGTGAATATTCCTTTAAGTTGTATTTTGTGCATGACTTGCTTTTAAATCATTTTTCACTCATACCACCTGAAAGGTGTTTGGTATGTGCCCAGTAGCCATCTTTTCCTGATGATTTCCTGATTAGTCCTTGCATTTTGATTTTTTTTTTAAGCCAATCTACTCTCAGTAATATTTACGACTTGGGGGTGAGAGGAGGAAGGTAAGTTTCAATGTTGGAACATCTGACTGTATATTGACTCCGCAGAAAGAAAGAGACACAAAAATAGTTAAACAAAGGAAGAAAATAAACAACATATGTATTTTCCTGTTATTTTTCTTCTTCTATTGTTACAGAAAAACACAAATATTTTCATAATTCTTATTAAAAAAGTATCATACTAATACATGATTATGCATTAGAAGAGATATAAATAAGGAAAACATAAAGTAATAATCACTAGTGTTATGGATTGAATTGTGTCCCCCCAAAATATGTGTTAACTTGGTTAGAACATGATTTCCAGTATTATGTGATTGTTCACCGTTCTGTCATCTGATGTTATTTTACTATGTGTTGTAAGTCCTACCTCTATGATGTTAATGAGGCAGGATTAGCAGCAGTTATGTTAATGAGGCAGGACTTAATCTACAAGATTAGGTTGTGTCTTAAATCAATCCTTTTTGAGGTATAAAAGAGAGAAGTGAGCAGAGAGATGTGGGGGCCACACCCCACCAAGAAAGAAGCACTGGGAGTATAGCACTTCCTTTGGACTCAGGGTCAGTGAGCTGAGAAGCTCCTTGATAGGAGAAGATTGATGATAAGTACCTTCATCTAGAGCCGACAGAGAGAGAAAGACTTCCCCTGGAGCTGGTGCCCTGAATTCAGACTTCTAGCCTTCTAGGATGTGAGAATAAATTTATCCTGTTAAAGCTATCCACTTGTGGTGTTTCTGTTATAGCAGCACTAGATAACTAAGACAACCAGTAATTCTATTTTCAGAGATAATTACTGTGTTGTATGTTTTCCTATATAATGAATATAATGTTGATTATCATGGTTGCATCATATTCCATAAAAAGTGAAACAAATTAATTATATAATCCCCTTCTTTACTTTATTATCTTTCTATATAAATTTGCCAATTTACTTCTGTTATCTAACTCTAAGTGAATATAAATGACATTTTAAGTATCATGATCATGATACATACAGTAGAAAGTCTTCCAGTTGGTTTTCCTCTGGCTAATTTGACAGATTAATGCCTTCAATTAACTTGAAGTAAATCCTGGCTCATGCCCAAACTGAATGCTTGTGGCTAATAGGCTACCCTCTAATGTACATACTTACATTTATAGGCGTTGAGTTAATCTCATTTATTTCCAAACCTATCTTTCCAGTTATATTTATAATTATATATAAAATTAACAAAACTGATGTAGCAAGTGTGAGACATATATCAATGAGAATATTATTGAATATCAGGAAAATTCAATAAATTCAAATCACTGAAAGAAAATTATTATGAAATCATTGTGAGCAGAACATCTATCAAAGGTTGATAAGAAGTTGAAAAACTTTCAGGAAGTTTCTTTGAAAGTAGCTTTAGGACACTTTTAAGTCACAGGAATTAGACTACATGGTCTATATGTATAAACGGCATTGTTGTAACAAAAAGAGAAAACAAAGAAGGTTAGACTTTAGAAAAGGACTTGGTCCTACACCTAAGGTTAGTAAATTAACACATTCTATTTGCTTTTGTTTAAAATAAAAATGTTAAGGTATGAATGTCAAATACTTATTCAATTAACCTACAGTCTATTGATCCAGATCATGTCAGACTAAAGAGCTTCTAGTGTTGCCAAACTGTCCTCTAGTAAGTTTGAACAGATGGACACTCCCAGCAGCAGTACACAAAAGTGGTCATTTCTGATGCAGCTGCCAACTCCTGCCCTTGACATTTTTGAATATTTGTGGATTCGATGAATGGAAAGATATTATCCATCTGCTTTAATATGCATTTTATTTCTAATACAATTTTTCATTGAAATGTCTGTGCATTAATTAATAATACTTCTTTGTTTTTGCCTATTCATTATAGGCAATCCCTTTACCAATATTTTTATGATTATTTTGATTTTTCCTATTTTTAAGAGTTATTTATATTAAACTTTCACATCAAAATATTTCAGAAAGAAATAGTTTATTCTTGAATTTGGAAATCACTTTTTTATTGTGCATTAGGTGAAAATGTACAGAGCAAATTAGCTTCTCATTAAATATTTAATACAATATTGTTTTGTGACACTGGTTGCCAATCCCATGATGTGTCAACCCTATCCCCTTCTTGACTTTAGGTTTCCCATTTCCGTTCGTCCAGTTTTTCTGTCCCCTCCTGCCTTCTTATGCTTGCCTCTGGGATAGTGTGCCTATTTAGTATACATGGTTGAACTACGTGTGTTATTGTTTGTTTTATGGGCCTGTCTAATCTTTGGCTGAAGGATGAACCTCAGTAGTGACGTCAGTGCTGAGTTAAAAGGGTGTCTGCAGGCCATACTCTCAGGGTTTCTCCAGTCTCTGTCAGACGAGTTAGTCTGGCCTTTTGTGTGTGTGTGTTTGAATTTTTTTTTCCATTTATCTCCAGCTCTGTCCAGGACCCTCTATTGTAATCCTTGTCAGAGAAATTGGTGGTGGTAGCAGGGCACCACCTAGTTGTGCTGGACTGAGTCCAGTGGAGGCTGTGGTAGTTGTGGTCTATTAGTCCTTTGGACTAATCTTTCCCTTGTGTCTATGGTTTTCTTCATTGTTCCTTGCTCCAGTCAGGGTGGGACCTGTAGAAGTATCTTAGACGGCCACTCACAAACTTTTAAGACCCCAGATGCTACTCACCAAAGTAGAATGTAGAACATTTTCTTTATAAACTATGTTATGTGAATTGAACTAGATATCCCCTGAGACCATTGTCCCCAGCCCTCAGTCCAGTAACTTGGTCCCTCAGGGAGTTTGGATGTGTCTATGAATCTTCTGTGACTTCGTCTTGGTGGAAATTACTTTTTTAAATGTTTATAACATTATAGACATAGGAGTGTTTACATTATGTAATCTCATGCACCGATATTTTCTGATCTGGTGTCTTGCTTTGAAAGACTTTTGCTAAAACAAGCTTATATAAATATTAATTGATACTTTCTTCTGGTTAGTTTCTAATGCTTAAATGTTTGATATTTCTAGAATTTCTTTTAGCAAGGTTAAGTTCTAATTTCATAAGTTATAATTTTGAACTTTTATCTTTCATATAACACCACCAAGAACAATCACTGTGTACCCAAACACTAACATGCACACACATTGCTCAGTTCTGAACATTTCTTTTTTTCTTATATTTTAAATACATTTGGGCTCATGTTAGCTGTAAATGTATATTAAAAACTTTAGGGCAACTCCTTACAAAACAATGTACAGCAAACAGTTACAAATATGGTAGATAATAATCCAATGATATCAATGTTGCTGTTGTTAGTTGTTCTTGAGGTGATTTCAACTCATGGCAACCCCATGTGTGCAGAGTAGAGCTGCTCCAAAGGGTTTTCAAGGCTGTGACCTTTTGGAAGCAGATTACTAGTCCTGTCTTCCAAGGCACCTCTGGGTGATTTTGCACTGCCAGTCTTTCTGCTAGCAGTCAAGCACTTAATGGTTCGTGCCACCCAAGGACTCCAATGACATCAGTGGTCACTTTAAATACCAGAGGTACACTGATTAAAAGATAGAGACCATCAGAATGGATAAAATAAAGACCCAATTATCTGTTACCTACATGAAGCCCACTTTAAATATAAAAACACTGATGGTTTAAAAGTAAAAGTAATGACTGAACCAATTGAGTCTGGAGGACTCCCTGAGCCTATTGCCCTGAGATACGCTGTCATGGATTGAATTATACCCTCCAAAAAAACGTGTGTGTCAATTTGGCTAAGCCATTATTCCTGGTATTGTGTGATTTCCTTATATGTTGTAAATCCTGCCTCTATGATGTTAATGAGGGAAGATGGGTGGCAGTTGTGTTTGTAAGGCAGGACTCAATCTACAAGATTGGATTGTGTCCTGAGGAAATCTCTTAAGACATAAAAGAGAGAAGTGAGCAGAGAGACAGGGGGACCTCATACCGTCAAGAAAGCAGTGCCAGGAGCACAGCGTGTACTTTTGACCCTGGGTTCCTGTGGGCAGAAGCTCCTAGTCTGGGGGAACACTGATGAGAAGAAGGCAGACAGAGAAAGACTTCCCCTGAAGCTGATGCCCTGAATTTGGACTTTTAGCCTACTTTACGGTGAGGAAATAAACTTCTCATTGTTAAAGCCATCCACCTGTGGTATTTCTGTTATAGTAGCACTAGATGACTAAGACATACTCTTTAAACCTTGAGCTGAAGCTAGCCCTTAAATTCACCTTTCATCTAAATAACAGATTGGCTCACAAAATAAATAATACCACTTGTGAGTACTATGCACCTTAAAAAAATCATCCATATGAGCCCAAATGGTCAACAATAACTTTAAAACAAAGATGAGGTGGTAAGGGGGCAGGGAAACTAGATTAATGGGAACAAAACAACTAGAACATAAACGATAAGAATGTTCATGCATTGTGAAGAATGCAACAAATATTACTGAACAATTTGTGTAGAAATTGTTGAATGGGAACCTAAACTGCTGTGTGAAACTTCACTGGAAACACAAGAAAATTATATTTAAAAAAAGTAAAAGTTTGGAGAAAGATATATCAAGCTATCTAAGATACATCATGCTAACACTAATCAAAAGAAAACTGTAGCTATATTAATTTCAGACAAAGCAGACTTTAGGGTAAGGAACACGTGCCAGAATGAAGAGGATTACATAAAGATAAAGGGGACATTTTTCAAGAAGAGATAACAAATTTTAATGTTTATGCATTTAACAACAGAGTGTTAAAGTGTATGAAGCAAAAACTGATAGAAGTGCAAAGAGAAATAGACAAAGCCACAATTATATTTGGAAACTCCAACACAACTCTGTAGGAAATTGGCAGATCCAGTAAGCAGAAAATTAGTAAGAAAAATATCTATCATGAGCATAGATTCAAAAATCCTGAACAAAATATCAGCAAATTGAATTAAAAAAGGTATAAAATAAATTATAATCTACCACAAAACAGGATTTATTCCTTATGCGTAAGGCTAGTTTAACATTTTTAAAAAATCAGTTCATGTAACATATCACTTCACATCAACAGGTTAAAAAATCATAGTGTCAAATTCATAGATTCAGGAACAACATTTTTAAAAACCCAATACTCATTGATGATTAAAAAAAATCTCAGCAATCTCAGTGTAGACTGGAATTTCCTCAACTTGAACAAACCACAAGGAATGTACAGTTAACATCACAGTTTATAGTAAAAAACTAGAATATTTTCCTTCATGATTCAGAACATGGCAAGGATTTCTCTTCTCTCTACTCCTATTCAACATTATACTGAAAGTCCTACCTAACACAATGAGAGAAGAAAAGTAAATAAAAGGTATACTGCATTGATTTATAGATGTAGAATATCCAAAAGAAACCACAAACAAAAAATCCTGAATCTAATAAGCAATCACAGCAAGGTTGCAGAATCAATTTCTTTCTTACACACCCAAACCGAAAAACAACCCTGTTGCTGTTGAGTCAATTCCGAATCATAGCGACCCTCTAGGACAGAGTAGAACTGCCCCATAGGGTTTCTGAGAGGCGGCTGGTGAATTTTCTTCTATACTTGGAAGATATAATTGGAATTTGAAATGAAGAACACAATACCATTTATATTTGCACCTAAAAATGGTATATCTATGCATAAATCTAACAAAATATGTGTACAAAATCAATATCAGGAAAACTACAAAACTATTATGACAGACATAAAAGAAGATCTAAATAAATGGAGAAGTAGTTCATATTCATGGATAGGAAGACTCAATATTGATAAGATCCCAGTTGTTTCTGGTATGATTTATAGACTCAACACAGTTTTAATCAAAATCCCAGCAAGCTATTTTGTGTGTTGTAAAAATGGTGTGGTGTCTGACCTCCACAAACTTCACAAGGGAGAAGGAGAATCAAGATCAACAGCCCAGTGTTGATTCCTATGAGGCGGAGGTCAGGCATGCCTCCTCTCTCCACTATCTTTACCAATTCTGACACCAACTGTCCCTCCCACAGCAAACTCTACTTCTCTGCTGGGTTCGATAATTCATGGCAGTCGCCACACAGAACTCACAGACCATACTCATGATTATGGGGTTTATTAGGGAAGTAACAGGTTACAATTCTGGTTGAGGAATACTCAGAATACAGTTCTTCCATCAGGACAGCTTCTTCCCAGCTGTGCTCACAGGCAAGCCTATCCCTGGCCCTGGGCCTCTGCCCTGCTTAAGTTCTGCTGAGGAGTGCCCAGAGGCGTCACAGTCAGTCAGTAAGCATCGGCCCAAAGACATTCAGCTTTCTCTATCTGTGGGCTGGGAACCCACTGAGCAGTCTCCTGCCGGTCTCTCCTGCTGGTCTCTCCTCCTGGTCTCTCCTGCTGCCATTTCTCTGCCACCACTTCTTGCCGTCTTCAGTGTTAAAGCTGTCTCTCTCTCTCTCAGTCTTCTAGTTCCAGGAGCTTCTCAGCATAGGGATCCCAGGTCCAAAGGACGCACTCCACGCTTTGCTCTCTTTCTTTGGTGGTGGTGGGATCCCCTCCTTTCTCCCTCTGGGATGGCACATTTCAAGCCCCGTGGGATGGCAAAACTGACCAATCCCCTTGGTGGGCCACAATTACCTCATTGCACAGTCCCACCCAATCACTTGGGTGAGAGTTATAAGACCATGGTGAGAAAGGCCACACAAAAGCAGTTCATCGCACTGCATGTGTATTGACAAAATGATTCTCAAGTTAATACAGAAAGGCAAAAGACACTAAAATAGTCAACACAATACTATAGAAGAACAAAGATAGAAGACCGACACTGCTCAAAGTCAAGAAAAAGCTACAGTAATCTGTATCACATCGTGTTGGTAAAAAAAAAAAAAAAGACACGTAGATCAACAGAACAGAATAAAGGGGCCAAAAAGAGACCTACACAAATATAGCCAACTGATCTTTGACAAAGGAGCAAAGACAATTAAACGGAGAAAGAATAGTCTACTCAACAAATGGTACTAAAACAACTTGACATCCGCACGCAAAAAAATGAATCCAGACGCAGGTCTTACACTACTCACAAAACTTAACTCAAAATGGATCATACATCTAAACATAAAATGCAAAACCATGAAACTTCTAGATCATATAGGAGAAAATCAAGGTGACCTTGAATTTTGTAATGACTTTTTAGATACAACAGCAAAAGCATGTTCTATGAAAGAAAAGTTGATAAATTGGACTTTGTAAAAGTTTAAAACTTCTGGGTTGTAAAGCACACTGTTAAGGGAATGAAAAGACAAATCACCGATAGGGAGAAAATATTTGCAAAACAGATATATAATCAAGGACTTGTATCAAAAATATGCAAAGAACTCCTAAATTCAACAATAAAAAAATAAACAACTCAATGTTAAAAACTGGCAAAATATTTTAACTGACACCTCACAAAAGAAAGTATGCTGATGGCAGATTAGGATACGAAAAGAGACTCAACATCATATGTCATTAGCGAATTGCAAATTCAAACAATGAGATAACATTGAATAAGTATTGTTGCTGTTGTTAGCTGCCGTTTAGTTGGCCCCATGTGTACAGAGTAGAACTGCTTTATAGAGTTCTCTTGGCTGTAATCTTTATGAAAGCAGCTAGCCAGGCCTTTCTCCCAGGAAGCTGCTGGGTGAGTTCAAACTGCTAACCTCTAGGTAAGCAGCTGATCAAAAACCGCTTGCACCAGCCAAACTCCTCACACATGTGTTAGAAAAATCCAAATACTGACATTCCCAAATGCTCCAGAGGATACAGAGCAACAGAAACTCTTATTCATTACTGGTGGGAATGCAAAATGGTGCATCCTCTTTAGAAGACAATTTGGCAGCTACTTAAAAAACTAAACATAGTCTTACCATATGATCCAGCATTTGTACTTGTAGATATTTATTTACCCAATGGAATTGAAAATTCATACGTACATGGAAACCTGCAAACAAAATATTTATAGAAGCTTTATTTATCATTGCCCCAAACTGGAAGAAACCATGATGTTCTTCAATAGGTGAATGGATAAAAAAACTCTGGTACATCTATACAATGGAATATTATTCAGTAATAAAAATAATTGAGCTATTTAGCCATGAAAAGACATTGTTATTGACGTTAGGTGCCATCAAGTTAGTTGTGGATCATAGTGATCTCACATACAACAAAATGAAACCCTGCAAGGTCCTGCGTCATGCACACAATCATTGCTATGCTTGATCCTATTGTTGAAGCCATTGAGTGAATCCATCTTGTTGAGGATATTACTCTTTTTCACTGACCCTCTACCTTACCAAGCATGATGTTCTTCTCCAGAGAGTACAGCATTCTGGCTGTACATCTTCCAAGACAGACTTGTTCATTATGGCAGTGCCTTGTATATTCAATATTCTTCACAAACACCATAATTCAAATGTGTCAATTCTTCTTTGGTCTTCCTTATTCATTGTCCAACTTTCGCATGCTCACAAGGCGATTGAAAATATTATGGCTTGGGTCAGGCCCACCTTAGCCCTCAAAGTGACATCTTGGCTTTAAAGAGGTCTTTTGCAGTTTGCCCAGTGCTTGAATGGGCATTAATTGTTCTTCCAAGTAAAATGAAATAGTTGAGAATTTCAATCTTTTCTCCATTTATCTTGATGTTGCTTATTGGCTCACTTGTGAGGATTTTTGTTTTCTTTATGTTAATATGTAAACCATACTGAAGGCTGTAGTCTTTGATCTTTATCAGTAAGTGCTTCAAGTCCTCTTCAATTTCAGCAAGCAAGGCTGTGTCATCTGCTTGTTAATGAGACTTCCTCCAATCCTAATGCCGAGTTCTTCATATAGTCTAGCTTCTTGGTTTATTTGCTCAGCATACAGATTGAATAAGTATGGTGAAATGATACAGCCCTGATGCACACCTTTCCTAATTTTAAACCACACAGTATCCCCTTGTTCTGTTCAAACGACTCCCTTTTGGTCTATGTAGAGGTTCCACATGAGCACAATTAACTGTTCTACAATTTCCACTCATCATAATGTTTTCCTAATTTGTTATGATCCACATACTTGAATGCCATTGCATTGTCAGTGAAACGCAAGTAAACATCTTTCTGGTATTTTCTGCTTTCAGCCAGGATCCATCTGATGTCAACAATGATATCCCTCATTCTAGATCCTCTTCTGAATCTGGCTTAAATTTCTGGCAGTTCCCTGTCGATGTACTGCTGCAATCATTATCTTCAGCAAAATTTTCTTGTGTGAGAAGACTTACAGAACCTTAAATGATTTCTTTAACTGAAAGAAGCCAGTCTGAGAAAGGCATATACTGTATGATTCCAACTACATGAGATTCTAGACAAAGCATAATTATAGAGACAATAAAAAGAACATTAGTTTCTAGGATTTCATGGAGGTAAGGAGAAGGATAAATAGGTGAAGCATAGGGGATTTGTAGGCTGGTGAACTATTCTCTATGACATTATAAAGATGGTTACATGACATTCTGCATTTGTCTAAACCCATAGAACTGTACAATACAAAGAGAGCACCTTAATATAAACTATGGACTTAAATTAATGATGTATAAATTTTGATTCATTAATTGTAACATATACAACACTAATAGCAAAAAATTAATGATATGGAAACTGTTGGGGGTATAAGGGAATAGTGTACTACCTGCTCATTTTTTCTGAAAATCTGTTCTAATAATAGTCAATTAATTAAATAAAATAATAAAACGAACAACTGGCCACGATTTCTTTTCCAACAAGGGAAAGGAATGTATGGTTTACAGTAGTTTTAAAGATTGAATTAGCAATCCTGACATTTCAAAGCTTAGTTGAATTAAAGTAACATTATTGGAGGTAGAAGCAAGATTGAAATCCAATGTAGGTGATATAAAGTCCTAATAGACTTAAACCTTAGAGAACTCTGAAGTTTGTACTAAAATAACTTCTGAATTTTTTAATTAAAAAATTCAATACAAGTTTTTGGTCATCATTTTGAAATTGCTAACCTAAAGCCATTACACAGTTGGAATTGTTACACTTTTGTGTTTTCAATTACTTTTATTTAGAGAAAGTCATAGTGAGACAAGCCTAGCTCTTTGCTTTGAGTTTTTTTTAATATTTTGTGTCTGGACCACAAATCTGATCTATCTCTTAATCTGGAAAGACTTTTAAATGCAATTTTCTAGTTTTCAGGGAAGAATTTAATTTTAAGCTGCATTTTTGTATCTAAAATTTAAGTTATTAACTCAGCAAAAGTTCTTCTAAATTAGGTGATTTTTCTTTCTTTTCTTTTAAAGAATGTAAAGATTCTTTAATCGATATACAGAAATTCATAAACATAATTAGTTTAAGGTGAAACTAGAAATCAGCCCATGCAGTTCTAACATATAAATAGTTCTGCTCATATTCAGTTAATTTTTTTCTAAATATTTATATATTCATTATACCTAATAAGAAGTTACAGAATTTTATTGGAATACAATAGATTCTTATATTTCCCTTTCTAATTTTATTGCAATACTTATAAGCCAATAGTTAGAGATCTAGGCACCTATTGTACACACTAGATTTGTGACCTCTCTAAGCCCATCTTTCTTGTATATGAAATCGAAGTTTTTTGTATGTCTGAAATATTGTTAATGTTGTTTTAGAAAAAACAAGAAAATATATGTAAATTTTAAAGCATTATACCATATCCTTAAATTTCATTCAATATTCAGTTAATTTCTATTGAGTTTCTATTATTTAGCTACTCTGTTAGTGATTCATCATTAATTATTCAGTACAAGCTATTGTGTACTTCACTAATAAGTTGTAATTAGAATTCAAATTTACTTTGTACTGATATAATTAGCAAACATAGGAGGATGGATACTCTCAATTGCACATCCAGAGACTGGCAGCATCTATCTTGAGATACTGATGGAAGATAAGACCTTGCAGTCACTCTAAATAGCAGTCTGGTAGTGTTAGTGAAATTAAGCATTAGTGAAAATCATTGCAGTACTGGGAAAGCAAGAAGTTGGAAGCTTCCTAGATGTCAACTATTGAAGAAATAGATACAAAATCTGTGATGCATGAAAACTATATAGTATACTGAATCAGTCAGAAACAACTAATTAAATATTGATAGTATTTAACAGCATAATACTGAGCATCAAACTAAGAAGTACAGTGAGATCTATAGTACACTGACTACAGTGATCATCTGTGGCGAGGCATGTGAACAGAGAAGAAGGAGGAAATGAATAATATAAAACAAGAGTAGGGTCTTGTGCTGCCACTGATGGTAAGGTAATGACAAACATAAATAACAAAGGTTTTAGCACCTATATTACAATAGAAAACAAACTGAATAAAATTCTACTGAATAGTTCAAGAGGTTATATTGGCAGAGAAATTTCAAGCCTTAAAAGATATAGATAACTTTTGTTTCCAGTCAATATGGAATAGTATGCATTGGAATTATTCACCCACTTTCAAGAACTGAAAAGTAACACATAATATATGAAACAATGGTTTCCAGATATTGGACATCAGATGGCACAGGATAGCAATCCCTGGGAAAAAGAAAGTATATGAGGTAAGCTCTAGGATTTTGAGAACTTAGTGTCTACAGAGAATAGCCAAAGTACTGAGCAGGGATGGGGAACCCAGTTGGAGATCAAGATCCTTCCTGAGTTGAGAAATTAAAGTGGGAAATAATAATTCACAGTTCAAGAGGAAGAATATAAGGAAGAAGATTATGGCCCAGAGAGAGGGTTCTGGGAATTGGCAATGTACCCTTTGAATCTTCAGTTGAATAATGATCAGTGTATGCATTTCAGAAATCTGCTCAAGACTAGAGGAAGAATAAACCAAAAAGAACAGTGTCCCAAAGAGCAGATTCTAAATCTCACCCAAGGCTGAGAAAAGTTTATGTTCCTATAAACCAGATTGAAAAACTACATGATTCATGAGACATTGAGTAGAAAACTTTAATGGTGAGTAAAAATTAGCTCTAGAACAAAAGTGGCTCTATTCCCACACAACAATCCTAAAAGTAAGTCTCATTAGGATTAATGTATTTTCAGATAACTTAATATTCAAGAATATTAAGAATAGGAATACAAAAATAGCCATTATCTGAAAAAGTAAAATTCAAAATCACTACTTCATTTCCATTCAACTTCTGCTTATATATTACCACATCAGAGGACTTTTTCTGAGCATCTAATATAAAATAAAACATCCTGCCTCCCTAGCTCACTTTATCCTCTCCCTTTACATTTTTATTTTCTCTAACTTATTTGTTTATTACCCCCAGGCTTCTGTAATTTGGTGTAGTGTGGGGACTTTCATGTTGCTGTGATCCTGGAAGCTATCCCACAGGTATTCAAATACCAGCATGGTCACCCATGGTGGACGGGTTTCAGCTGAGCTTCCAGACTAAGACAGACTGGAGAGAAAGACACGTTGATTGACTTCTGAAAAAAAAAAAAAAAAAAAATCAGCCAGTAAAAACCTTAGGAACAGCAGCAGAACATTGTTTGATACAGTGCCAGAAGATGAGCCCCTCAGATTGGAAGACACTGAAAATACGACCAGGGAAGTGCTGCCTCCTCAAAGTAGAGTCGACCTTAATGACATGGATGGAGTAAAGCTTTCTGGATCTTCATTTGCTGATGTGGCATGACTCAAAATGACAAGAAACGGCTGCAAACATCCAGTCATAACAGGAACATGAATCTAGAAAATTGGAAATCCTCAAAAAATAAAATGGAACGCATAAACATTGATAACCTAGGCATCATCGAGCTGAAAAGGACTGGTATTGGCCATTTTGAATTGGACAATCACATGGTCTACTATGCCTAAAATGATAAATTGAATACGAATGGCATTGCATTCATTGTCAAAAAGAACATTTCAAGATCTATCCTGAAGTACAGTGCTGTCAGTGATAGGATAATACTATATGCCTACAAGGAAGACCAGTTAATACGACTATTATTCAAATTTATGCACCATCTCTAATACCAACGATGAAGAAATTGAAGATTTGTACTGACTTCTGCAGTCTGAAATTAATCAAACATGCAATCAAAATGCATTGATAATTACTGGCAATTGGAATGCAAAAGCTGGAAATAAAGAAGAATTGTTAGTTGATAATACGGCTTTTGTGATATAAACGATGCCAGAGATCACACAGTAGAATTTTGCAAGACCAACAACTTCTTCATTGCAAATATCTTTTTTCAACAACCTAAATGGTGACTATACATGTGGACCTCACCAGATGGAGTACACAGGAATCAAACTCACTACCTCTATGGAAAGAGACAACAGAAAACCTCAGTATCATCAGTCAGAACAAGGCCAGGGGCCAACTGAAAAACAGATCATCAATTACTCATATGCAAATTCAAGTTGAAGCGGAAGAAAATTAGAACAAGTCAACAAGAGCCAAAATATGAACTTGAGTATATCCCACCTGAATTGAGAGATCATCTCAGGAAGAGATTTGACACATTGAGCAGTAATGACTTAAGACCATACTAGTTGTGGAATGACATTAAGAACATCATACATGGAGAAAGCAAAAGGTCGTTAAAAACACAGGAAAGAAAGAAAAGACCAAAACGGATGTCAGAAGAAACTCTGAAAGTTGCACTTGAACATCAAGTAGGTAAAGCAAAAGGAAAAAAATAATGATGAAGTAAAACAGCCGAACAGATTTCAAAGGGCAGCTCAAGAAGACAAAGTAAAATAATGACATGTTCAAAGATCTGGAGTTAGAAAACCAAAAGGGAAGAACAACTCAGCATTTCTCAAGCTGAAAGAATTGAAATAAAAATTCAAGCCCAGAGTTGCAACATAGAAGGATTCTATGGGGAAAATATGAAATGATGCAGGAAGCATCAAAAGAAGATGGAAGGAATATACAGAGTCACTGTACCAAAAAGAATTTGGCAATGTTCAATCATTTTAGGAGGTAGCATATAACCAAGAACTGATGATACTGAAGGAAGAAGTCCAAGCTGCACTGAAAACATTGGTGAAAAACAAGACTCCAGAACTGATGGACTACCAATTGAGATGTCTCAACATACAGATGCAGGGCTAGAAGTGCCCACTCATCTATGCCAAGAAATTTGGAAGACAGCTACCTGGCCAACTCACTGCAAGAGAGCCATATTTATATCCATTCCAAAGAAAGGTGATCCAACAGAATGCAGAAATTATCGAGCAATATCATTAATATCATAAGCATGTAAAATTTTGCTGAAGATCATTTCAAAGTGTTTATATCAATACATCCACAGGGAACTGCCAGAAATTCAAGCAAGATTCAGAAGAGGAGGTGGAATGACGGATATTACTGCTGACGTCCAATGGATTTTGGCTGAAAGTAGAGAATACCAGAAAGATGTTTACCTGTGTTTCATTGACTATGCAAAAGCATTTGACTGTGTGGCTCATAATAAATTATGCATCACGTTGCAAGAATGGGAATTCCAGAACTCTTATTTGTGCTCATGAGGAACCTGTACATAGACCAAGAGGCAGTTGTTTCAACAGAACAAGGGCATACTGCGTGGTTTAAAGTCAGGAAAGGTGTGTGTCAAGGTTGTATCCTTTCACCACATTTACTCAATCTGTACGCTGAGCAAATAATCTGAGAAGCTGGAGTATATGAAGAAGAACGAGGCATCAGGATTAGAGGAAGACTCATTAACAACCTGCGTTATGCAGATGACACAACCTTGCTTGCTGAAAGTGAAGACGACTTGGAGCACTTACTGATGGAGATCAAAGACTACTGCCTTCAGTATGGATTACACTTCAACATAAAGAAAACAAAAATCCCCACAACTGCATCAATAATCGACGTCATGATAAATGGAGAAAAGATTGAAGTTGTCAAGAGTTTCATTTTACTTGATCCATAATCAGTATCCCTCGAAGCAGCAGTCAAAAAAATTAAGCAACTTTTTGTATTGGGAAAATCTGCTGCAAAAGACCTCTTTCAAGTGCTAAAAAGCAAAGATGTCACTTTAAGGACTAAGGTGTGCCTGATCCAAGCCTTGTTTTCAATCACTTCATATGCATGCGAAAACCAGACAATGAATCAGGAAGACCTAAGAAGAATCAACGCTTGTGAAATATGGTTTTGGAGAAGAGTATTGATTATACCATGGACTGCCAAAAGAACGAACAAATCTGTCTAGGAAGAAGTACAGCCAGAATACTCCTAGAGGCAAGGATGGCTAGACTTCGTCTCACATACTTTGGACATGTTATCAGGAGAGGCCAGTTGCTGGAGAAGGACATCATGTTTGGTAAGGTATATGTCAGCAAAAGAGAGGAAGACCCTCAATGAGATGTACTGACACAGTGGTTGCAACAATGGGCTCGAGCATAACAACTATCCTGAGGATGGCACGGGACCGGGCAGTGTTTTGTTCTGTTGTACATAAAGTCATCATGAGTCAGAACTAACTCAATGGCACCTAACAACAACATTTTTTTATTATCTCCTTTTGTTATTCCAAATCGGGAGGCATGGTGATAAGAAACAAGCCCATTATATTTATTATTTTATCCTAAACGCCAACAAAATTGTCTGACACATAATAGGTGGTTAATACACATTCGTATCATGCATTTTAGTGATTAAGTTATACTGAAATAGCTGTTTGAACATTTGAACATTTGTACAAAACACAGTGATTCTATTTTTGCAATATTCCTTTAATGTATTATCAAAATAAGAGGTAGCTCTCATGTGTTGTAACTAGGAGGCACCATGCTAAGTGTTTTGCATGAAATACCTCATTTAATCTTCACAGCATTCACATTTCATGATGTATAAACTGAAGCATAAAAATGTGAAGTAACTTACACAAGTTATATACCTAGTAGGTTGTGTGGCCAGAGCAGGAATAATGAAATATTTGGTTCTAAAGTCCATGCTCTTAACAGCCGTTAATACCTTTGACCTTTAATTTCTGCAAGTAAAATTGTCCCCTTACTTTAGCAGAAAATAAGCAAAATATATAACCCAAAATAGTATTAACTTTTTTTATTTGCTGGAAATATCAGAGAGTCTTTCAGTGTTAAAGTGCATTTAAAAACATATCTCAGTGATTTCTGATTTTAGAGTGTTCACATTTATGTATAAGAGGAGACAATATATGTGAGCCCAGATTTTTCCTCCATGGACAAAAAAGAAAAGGAAAGTAAATTCTAAGAAATCAGTTCTGTAGTTAGCCTCTAGAAACTGAATCACTGATTCTATGTCTAGAGCTGTTTTGCAAGTTATCAGATATTCACACCTCCTCCCTTGAATTCCATGGGAAGAGTATACTTCTTTGCCTCATTGTTATTTGGTTCAATTTTGACTTGTTTTGGCCAATGTGATGTTAGCAGATGTGACACGACTGGTAGTTTGGATTGTTCTCAGGCAATTGGACTTGTATTCTTGAGCTCCTGTCTTCCTCTATAAGAATATGACTCAGACATTCACTGGTCCAAATACAGTAAGAGACACATAGAGTAGACCTAGTCCCGACTTAAAGTCGGGAGACGAGGCTTACTAACCCAAACTATATCCACTAAATGCCAGCTGACAACCAGATACGTAAGTAAAAAATAAATGCTTGTTGTTGTAAGCCACATAACTTTTGAGATGTATTGCTTACACAATATTCAAGTGGCAATAGCTAAATGATTCAGAAATTGGTGCAAGGAGTGAGGTATCAAAATATGTAACGTTTGCTAATTGGCTTCTGGCATCAAGGAAACTATTATAAGGGCTCAGAAAAATGATCATAAATATTATGCAGCAGCAAATATTTGTTAAAATTTGGAGTAAAATTTAGAATAGAAAATATGTATTTAATTGACCTTGTCACATTGAATGAGAAAGTTTTGAGGCCAAATATTAAAAGCATAAATGGGTTTCATGTAACAGCAGACCACAAAAAAAAAATGAGTCCCAAAAGAACTGGCCAGTTTGTAATCAGAGTTTAGAGTAGCCTAGAAATTGCAGCCTTGGAAAATAAGACTATTTCTCAGCAAAGCAAAGAGATACCCTCAGGGCAAGACCAAATCAAGGATGTGACTATAAAATCGTTTTATATGACCCTGAAGGTATCTAGTGTATCTTTTTAGCCTTACAAAAACCTCCTATATAATTTAAGGACATTGTGCCACAAGAACTTAAGGTACTAAAATTATCCATAATTAAGGTTAGAGAGAAAGGACCGTCTCTAAAAATGAATTATGGGTGTGGCTTTGGGACGTGGAGATGATTGCAATGTTGCACTCTTGTGCTCCTGGATTTTGCCGTGAAAAGTTATAATGGTGAGCTATTTTTCTAAGGAAAGGAGCCCTGGTGGCTCAGTGGTTGAAGCACTGGGCTGCTAACCAAAAGGGGAACAGTTTGAACCCACCAGCCGCTCAGTAGGAAAAAGATGTGGCAGTCTTCTTCTGTAAACATTAAAACCAAAAACAAGCAAACAAGCAAACTAAAACCACTGTCACTGAGTCGACTCCCACTTACAGCAACCTATAGGACAGAGTAGAACTGTCCCATAGATTTTCCAAGGCTGTAATCTTCACGGAAACAGACTGTCACATCTTTCTCCTGAAAGGCAGCTGATAGGTTCAAACTACTGACCTTTAGGTTAGCAGCCAAGCTTTAACCATTGTGCAACCAGGCCACAAATATTACAGCCTTGGAAACCCTATTGGGCAGTTCTACTCTATCCTATAGATAGGGTTACTATGAATCAGAATTGACCGGAAGCAATGGATTTGGTTGGTTTGGATTATTCCAAGCCATGGGGAGAAGAGGGAGATCTTACGTGCAGCTTAGAACCAAGCCTAGCTACATTAGATAGCCTGTGGGGATTGGCAGTGTAACTTGAAGGTAGGTGAGCAAGAAATGAATGTTTGTTGCTGTAACGCACTAAATTTCAGAATTTTTTTTAATACAGCATTAACATAACAAATGTTACCTTACGGAATAGTTCACTTCAAAATTGATTAAGTACCTACAATATGCCAAGTATTATACAACTTGCCAAGTACTATCTAATACAATACTTGGCATATTGTAGTAGATAAGGTGTCTAGAGAGATGAGTGAGAAATTGTCCTCTGCTTTCAGGAAATGTCAATCAAATTATTAACAAAATAAAACTAATACAGTACTCAATTCCATAGTAGGACCTTTGATGTGAAAATAACCAAATAGTTAGACTCATCAATGCAGGTTTTTCTCATTCCTTAAAACTACTTAGACAGTTTTGCCTCAATTCTTTTCCCTTCTCTAAGTGCATGATTTAGCAATTCCACTCTGAATGGCACGGTCTTAGAAATGTTGAAAGCTTACATCGGTTATTGTCAATACCTGACTAGCTAGTAGCCATTGTACACATGAAAATGATTTCTGTAGAGTTAAGCTCTCATGTGTTACGAACAAATTTATAACTTACTACTGGTATGAGGATTATCTTATTTGTAAGTCCTTGGATAGGCAGGACCTCAGTGTACCTTTGGGGATCATAAATATCTTAGTCTGAACGTAAATACATAATAAAAAATAAGAGAAAAAAAATAGTAAAATTTATATATGCTGAGAATTTAAGGCTTATTAGCTTATTTGGTTAGTACCCTTTATATTGGCCCTTAGGTTCTCAAAGTGATTTTTAATAGTATAAATTCTAAAAGGAAAGAGGGGAATAAACAAAAGTAATCTATATTCTATGGCTATGAGGAGAAGACATTAATATTCAAATGAATAATTTTTGCATAATAAATATATTAAGTATACATATATAAGTTGTTACCTTTTATCAACATTTTCATGTAATATTTATTGCATAAAATCATACAATACACAGTATACACATATTATTCACATCATTCACTCTAGAATAGCTTTTATATAGCAGTATTTCAAAGCATATTTTTTTCTAATTTATTTTCTTTAGAATTGTGGCCAGAAGTCATTGATTATTGATATCTATTATAAATATCTTCTGACCAAAGATGAAAATTATATTAGTAGATTATGATGGGACATGTAAGTAAGCAATTCTTTTGTATTAAGAGAAAAAAAATTGTATGCTTTATTTTAGATTTAACAATTATAAGACAAATATCAATGCATCAGTTTTAATGTATGAAATCATACAGGTATCCACAAAACTTAGGTGAAAATAAAAATGAACTTATTTAACAAGTATCTCAACCTTTCATCCACTAAGTTTATCATACTTTCTTTTCTGGATGGGATAATTAATATGACAATATATCAGTGTCATTTGCACAATTACTACAGGTCTGAAGTTTCTAATACATTACTCTTCTTCATTATCTGTCATTCATTGTACAGATTTACTAGCTTTATTTTTATTACTAATTTTTATTAAATTTCACCATTTAACTGATAAAAATTCTTAATACTTTAACAGGTTAACAATAAATTTTAAATCACTAAATAAAAGGTATATAAAGTACTCTTTAAATTTCAATAGATTAATTAACAACAGATAAAATATTCCAAACAAGAGAATTATAATATAAAAGCAATATTATTTGTGGCGTTGGGGGGTGGGGGTAAGTGGCAAACCAGATTTCTCAATATCTTAAAATTATGATTTTATTGTAATTAATTTCCCACCTCTCTTGGTTGGGCAGTTTATTTTCTACCTGGACTTAAGGTAACTGACTCTTTAACTGATTACTTTCATGTTGTCAAAATGCATACCTACTTAAGCTCTAAAAGCTTTTGTATTGGTTAGTTTGAGTTACTAACTGCACACAACAGAAGGTTTAAGCGAAAATCAATATTGAGTTGCCTGTTGATAAACAATACTTTGCTGACCTCCACCATTCTGAATAACTTTTTTTTTTTTTCCTGCTTGTTGAATACAGCTCAAGGGCTAAGGATACTCACTGTCAAATACTCCTTGGCTGACAGAGGTCAAAAGAAAAATGAAGGTGTCATAAGAGATGCCAGTAGCTCATGTGCCAGACTAGCAAGATTCCAGATTTAGGTTATGTTTATGTGGCATTTATCTAATAAGGAAGGCCAACCAGAATGATAAATGCTTTTCACTGTGTCTGTGCAGAAATAGGTTTATAAACAAGCACCTGCCATAAATCACAAAAACAGCTTTGTCAAAAGTCACTAGAGACCAGATGCATCTTTATAATTACCCAAGGCAATCTTGTGTCCTGCTTTCATATCTTCCACTCTGCTCTTAGATCAACAATTTGAGCCTGCTTTAAGTGAGTCTGAATTATGTGCATTCCATTAGAAAAGCAAGTTGATGGCCAGAATGCTTTCAGGGTAACTCTTTAACTATTACACTAGTACACATAAACATGGCTGGGTGTAATGGTTAGATGTTCCAATAATAAAATACCATCAATGAGTGTACGAACTTCTCTCTGATTTTCCAGGTCCTTCTTCACTACATATCAGTCTCTCTTTTTAACACTGCATTTGATCATTCCAAGTCTCTGTCGTAAGTGACTTTCAGATTTGAAAGAGAATAGTTCAAATAATTGATTCTTTTACAAGATAGAGGGAAATTGGTTTTATTTGGAAGTCTTAACCATGTTAAGCAATATGTGGAAGAATAGAGCAAACAAATCCTTAATATAAAAGACACCAGAAGCACCAAATTTTTTTTTTGAAATATGTATTATGTTGAATAGTAATGTACAGAGTCCTAGCAATTTTTTTACTCTGCAATACTATCAACCATCAAGAAATGGTCCAAGTGCAAGAAAATACTCAATTGCTAAGAGATATGCACAATATAAAGAATAAAAAGTTAGAGGGGACAACAGCCTGAACATAAAAGCAGACTGAATTTGACTTTTTTTAAAAATGTGTTTGTGTTTCCTTCAATGGCTACAATACTTAACTGATGCACAATTGCACTAATAGTGTTCCTTCATACTGGTTTACAAAAGAGCTTTGCAGTAATCATAGAATAGAAGTGCAGTTACACAATAAATGTCTCAGCACTTGGGTCAGCCCATTTAATTTCCCTTTCAAATCCAATTGTTCACCTGCTGTGCTTATTAAATACAAGCATACTGTCTGTATTTGAATGCACTGTCTGTGTTGTTTTGGCACTTGCCATTTCTAATGAGAGGTATCACTTTCAGAATAGATCCTCAGAATTTAAATCAGGTATACTTTTTCACACACATTTTTTCAGGTATTTAAGTGATAATATAACTAATTTATAATCATGATATTGTACTGGCTAATCAACTTACTATTTTTATAGCAGCTTGAGGAACAATCTACACTGCCAAAGGGTCCATTTTAAATTAGTCAAGTTAGTGACTTATGTGAGTTACTTGAAAAATTATGAACTATTAAGAAAGCTTTTGGGCTTCAATACTTTTAATGTTGGATACTCAGATATTTGTTGATAAATTGAATGAATTAATATAGAAACAATATAGTTTATGTTATTTGGCTGTAGCAATATTATAGCAATGACCTTTGTGACACCTCTTTTTCAATAATTTTATAATAAATTTCTAGTATTTTTATAAGTAAATTGGTCAATACATTTGTTATAGAAAAGTAGAATGATTTGCCATGCAAAATTCTAATACTACATACCGTTATACTAGTGAACAAAATAATCTACATTTTTATTACTTAGATATTTAGATATTTCAGATTCATATACGTACTCAATATTCCATGCAAACATTAAAAATTTCCATAATATAACAATAAATAGCAGTAAAGAAAAATGAAGTAAATTTCAAAACTAATGAATGAAAATATCTTTTAATTTCAAATCTCTAAAGAATGCTGAGTCTTAATAATCCTAGAATCTAGAAACAGAAAAGGATTCTGGACACAGGAACTTAGTACAGTTCGAACTATCAAAAATATTTTCTTTACAGATGTTGAAATTAACCACAGATAATCATACATTTGCTTCTATAGAGCAGTCTTGATATAATTGTTAGCAATGAAGGAATGATATGACTAATATATATATATTTATACATAACAGTATATACATATATACAGACTGTTGTTTTCAGTTGCCATTGAGATAGTTCTGACTCACGGTGACCTTATGTGTAACAGAACAAAATGTTGCTGGTCCTACATCATTGTCCATGATCTTTGATATGTTGAAGCTGTTGTGTCAATCACCTCATTGACGGTTTTCCTAGTTTTCACTGACCTTCTACTTTACCAAACATGATGCCCTTTTCTAGCAACTGGTCTTTCCTGATGATGTGTCCAAATAAGCAAGATGAAGTCTTGCCATCCTCACTTCTAAGGAGCGTTCTAGCTGTACTTACTCCAAGACTGGATTTGTTCATTCTCCTGGCAGTCCATGATGTAATCAATATTCTACGCCAACACCACAATTCAAATACATAAATAATTCTTTGATCTTTCTTTTCCATTTCCCAGCTTTCTCATGTATATAAGGCAACTGAAAAGACCGTGGCTTAGTCATCTTTGCTTTGTAACACTTTAAAGAGGTCTTTTGCAGCAAATTTGGCCAATGCAATACGTTGTTTGATTTCTAGATTGTTGCTTCCATGAGCATTAATTGTTGATCCAAGTAGAATGAAATTCTTGACGATTTCAATTTCTTTGCCTTTTAGTATGGTATTATTTATTCCTCCTATTGTGAGAACTTTCATTCTTTTTATATTCAGGTGTAATCCCTCCTGAAGGCAGTGGTCTTTGACCTTTGTCAGTAAGTGCTTCAAGTTGTCTCCATTTTTGACAACAATATTTGAGTTTGAAATGTCAAATTTTATTTTTAAACTTGAACAGTGGTATATAGATGTTCATTAGATGCTGTAAAGATTTTTTATATTTGATATATTTTACAATAAATTGTTTTAAAATACTGGTTGCAGAAAGCTACATCGAGTGAGCATAAAATTTATATGTGAGATCTAAAACTGGGCAAAGGAAGGAACAGAGAGAACTACATGACTTTCAGAGTCCCTGGGTTGTGCAAACAGTTAATGCACTTGGCTGGTAACCATGGTTCAAGTCCATCCAAAGGTGCCTTGGAAGAAAGGCCTGGTGATCTACTAAAAATCAACCATTGAAGACCATGTGGAACAGAGTTTTACTCTGACATACATGGGGTTGCCTTGAGTTAGAATTGATTCAGTTGCAACTGTCTTTTTTTTTTTATATGACTCCCATGGTCTTATGAAATAGGAAATCAAGTTTGTTTGTTTTTCTTTTTTCCCTAACCCAAATTTCTCTAAGGACTATAGAAAACACACTGAATAATATAGTGGTATAATATAGTGATATAATATAACAAAAACTGTAAACAAAATTTATATTTGAAATGCAAAATAAGGCAAAAAGAGAAATTGAGAGAACTATATGGCTCTTGGGAAACCCTGGTGGCACAGTGGTTAAGAGTTCGGCTGCTAACCAAAAGGTCAGCAGTTTGAATCCACCAGATGCTCTTTGGAAACCCTGTGGGGCAGTTCTTCTCTGTCCTATAGGATTGCAATGAGTCGGAATCAAATCGATGGCAGTGAGTTTTTTTTTTTTGGTTTTATATGACTCTTGATGATATAATTCTTGATTAAGAAATAAATCAAGTTTTTTCCTCACCCAGGTTTCCTTGAGGACTATAGAAGACATACTGAACAACTTAACAAACAAAATTCTCAATAGGAGATATAACCTCCACAAAAATTTTGTAGAGGCGAACCATTTATGGCTGTATAATATTTCTCTGTTAGTGAAATCTGAGTGTGTAATTTTCTTACAATGTACTTTGCAAATTAGGACTTAGGTATTAGAATTAGTGTTACCTTTTTACTTGACTTTTTGTTTATCTTTTTGACAAGAGTTAATGCTTGCAGAATCTTCTCTTCCCATACAAAAACTTATACATACATTGTTATGTGACTCTAATTGCTCACCCCATACCGTGACAGCACACTCCTGCTTTCCACTCCTGATTCCCCATGTCCATTCAACCAGCTCCTAACCCTCTCTGCCTTCCCGTCTCACCTCCGGACAGAAGTTGCCCATTTAGCCTCTTGCATCTACTTGAGCTAAGAGATGCATTCCTCACAAGTGTCACTTTATGTCCCACAGTCCAGTCAATCCCTGTCTGAAGAGTTGGCCCCGGAAATTGTTTTAGTTCTGGGCTGATAGAGAATCCAAGGGCCATGCATTCCGGGGTTCCTCCAGTCTCAGTCAGACCATTAAGTCTGGTCTTTTTACTAGAATTTGATTTCTGTACCCCACCTTTCTGCTGCTCCAACAGGGACTCTCTGTTGTGTTCCCTGTCAGGGCAGTCATTGGTGGTAGCCGGACACCATCTAGTTGCTCTGGTCTCAGGCTGATGAAGTCTCTCATTTACATGGCCCTTTCTGTCTCTTGGGCTAATACTTTCCTTTGTCTTTGGTGTTCTTTGTTATCCTTTACTCCAGGTGGTTGGGACCAATTGATGCATCTTAGATGCCCACTTGCAAGCTTTTAAGACCCCAGATACCACTCACCAAAGTAGGATTAAGAACATTTTCTTAATAAGCTTTGTTATGCCAATTGACCTAGATGGCCTCTGAAAGCATGGTTCCCGGACCCCTACCCCTGCTACTCTGTCCCTCAAAGTGTTTGATTGTATTCAGGAAACTTCTTATCTTTGGTTTAGTCCAGTTGTGCTGACTTCACCTTAGTGAATGCTGTCCTTCCCTTCGCCTGAGATAATTTTTATCTATTATCTAGTTAGTGAATAACCCTCACCCTCCCTCCCCACCCTCGTAACCATCAAAGAATGTCCTCTTCTGTGTTTAAACCTTTCCTTGAGTTCTTATAATACTGGTCTTATACAATAATTCTCCCTTTGTGACTGACTAAATTCACTCAGCACAATGACCTCCAGCTTCCTCCATGTTATGTTTCACACCTTCATCGTTGTTCTTTATGATTGCATAGTATTCCATTGTGTGGATATATCATAATTTGTTTATCCATTTGTCCGTTGATGAGCACCTAGGATGTTTCCATGTTTTTGCTATTGTGAACAGTGCTGCAATAAACATGAGTGTGCATATATCTATTTGTGTGACGGCTCTTATTTCTCTAGGATATATTCCAAGAAACGAGATAGCTGTATCCTATGGTACTTCTATTTCTAGCTTTTTAAGGAAGCCCAAAATCGATTTCCAAAGTGGTTGTACCATTTTACATTCCCACCAACAGTGTATAAGTGTTCAAGTCTCTCCACAACCTCTATAGCATATTGTTTTGTGTTTTTTGGATCAATGCTAGGCTTGTTGGGATGAGATGATAACTCATTGTAGTTTTGATCTGCGTTTCTCTAATGGCTAATGATTGTGAGCATTTCTTCATGTGTTTGTTAGCTGCCTGAATATCTTCTTTGGTGAAGTGACTGTTCATATCCTTTGCCCATTTTTTTAAATTGGGTTATTTGTGTTTTTGTTGTTGAGGTTTTGCCGTATCTTGTAGATTTTAGAGATTAGACGCTGATCGGATTTGTCGTAGCCAAAATTATTTTCCCAGTGTGTAGGTTGTCTTTTTACTCTTTTGGTGAAGTCTTTTGATGAGCATAAGTGTTTGATTTTTAGAGCTCCCATGTATCTGGTCTCTCTTCTGGTGCTTTTGCATTGTTACTTATTGTTCGTATTGTGTTCATGCCACGTATTAGGGCTCCTAGCATTGTCCCTATTTTTTCTTCCATGATCTTTATCGTTTTTGAGTTTATATTGAAGTCTTTCATCCATTTTGAGTTAGCTTTTGTGCATGGTGTGAGGCATGGGTCTTGTTCCAATTTTTGCAGATGGATATCCAGTTATGCCAGCACAATTTGTTAAAGAGACTGTCTTTTCCCCAGTTAACGGACTTTAGGCCTTTGTCAAATATCAGCTGCTCATAGGTGGATAAATTTATGTCTGGATTCTCAATTCTGTTCCATTGGTCTATGTATCTGTTGTTGTGCCAGTACCAGGCTGTTTTGACTACCGTGGCGGTATGATAGATTCTCAAATCAGGTAGTGTGAGACCTCCCACTTTGTTCCTCTTCTTGAGTAATGCTTTACTTATTCTGGGCCTCTTTCCTTTCCGTACGAAGTTGGTGATTTGTTTCTCCATCTCATTAAAAAATGTCGGTGGAATTTGGATCGGGATTGCATTGTATCTGTATATTGCTTTGGGTGGAATTGACATTTTCACATTGTTCATTCTACCTATTCATGAGCTAGGTATGTTTTTCCACTTACGCAGGTCTCTTTTGGTTTCCTGCAATAGTGTCTTGCAGTTTTCATTGTATAGGACTGTTACATCTCTGGTTAGATTTATTCCTAAGTATTTTATCTTCTTGGGGGCTATTGTAAATGGAATTGATTTGGTGATTTCCTCTTTGAGGTTCTTTTTGTTGGTGTAAGGGAATCCAACTGATTTTTGTATGTTTATCTTGTATCCTGA
>NW_004443992.1:1275286-1277351 GCF_000243295.1 Trichechus manatus latirostris
ATCCTTAATTTCTTCTGTAACCCAACAGGTTTTGAGCAAGGTGTTGTTCAGTTTCCATGTGTTTGGTTTTTTTTCCCTTGCTTTTTCTGTTGTTGATTTCTACTTTTATGGCTTTACGGTCAGAAAAGATGTTTTGTAATATTTTGATGCTTTGGATTTTGTTAAGGCTTGCTTTATGGCCTAATATGTGGTCTATTTGGAGAATGTTCCATGTGTGTTGGAAAAGAAAGTATACTTGGCTGCTGTTGGGTGGAGTGTTCAGTATATATCTATGAGATTGAGTTGGTTGATTTGGCATTTAGCTCTTCCATGTCTTTGTTGAGCTTCTTTCTGGATGTTCTGTTCTTCACCGAAAGCAGTTTGTTGAAGTCTCCTACTACTATTGTGGAGTTGTCTATCTCTCTCTTCAGTGCTGTTAGAGTTTGTTTTATGTATTTTGGAGCCCTGTCGTTGGGTGTGTAAATATTTATTATAGTTATGTCCTCCTGGTATATTGACCTTTTAATCATTATATGGTGTCCTTCCTTATCCTCTGTGGTGGATTAAGTAGACTTTAAAGTCTATTTTGTCAGAAATTAATATTGCCACTCCTGCTCTTTTTTGAGTGTTGTTTGCTTGATATATTTTTTTCCAACATTTGAGTTTTAGTTTTTTTATGTCTTTAAGTCTAAGGTGTGTCTCTTGTAGGCAGCATATAGATGAATCGTGTTTTTTAATCCAATCTGCCACTCTCTGTCTCTTTATTGGTGTATTTAGTCCGTTTACATTCAGCGTAATTATTGATAGGTATGAGTTTAGTACTGTCATTTTGATGTGTTTTTTTGTGTGCTGTTCACAGTTTCTTTGTTCCACTTAATTTTCTGTGCTGAGTCATTTTTCTTCATGTATTTTCTTTTCATCTGTTTTCGTTGTTGTTGATTTTGTGTTTGCTGTGTCTTTATATTTTTCTAGTTTTTTATTTTAACTTGTAAGATTGTTAATTTCCTTTGTGGTTACCTTAATATTTACCCCTATTTTTCTAAGTTTATACTAGTTTTTTATTTCTTTATATTGCCTTGACTTCCTCTCCATATGAAGAATCTATGTCTACATTTTTTAGTCTCTCTTTTGTATTTTAATGTTGTCATCTTTTATATATTGATATCTGTTTCCCTATTTTCAGTGTTTTAGCTTTAATTTCCTTTTGTGACTTCCCTATCTGGGTTGATATCTGGTTGCTCTGTCCTGTGTTCTAGGCTTGGGTTGTTACCTGATATTACTGATTTTCTAACCAGAGGACTCCTTTTAGTATTTCTTGTAATTTTGGTTTGGTTTTTGCAAACCGCCTAAACTTCTGTTTATCTGCAAATGCCCTAATTTCACCATCATATTTGAGAGACAGGTTTGCTGGATATATAATTCTTGGCTGGCAGTTTTTTTCCTTCAAAGCTTTATATATGTCATCCCGTTGCCTTCTTGCCTGCATGGTTTCTGCTGAGTAGTCCGAGCTTATTCTAATTGACTCTCCTTTGTAGATGATTTTTCGTTTATCCCTAGCCTCTCTTAAAATTCTCTCTTTAACTTTGGTTTTGGTAAGTTTGATTATAATATGTCTTGTTGACTTTCTTTTGGGATTTGCCTTATGTGGGGTTTGGTGAGCATCTTGGATAGATATCTCATCATCTTTCACAATATCAGGGAATTTTTCTACCAACAAATCTTCAACAATTCTCTCTGTATTTTCTGTTATCCCTCACTCCCCCATTCTGGTACTCCAGTCACTAGTAGGTTATTCCTCTTGATACAGTCCCACATAATTCTTAGGGTTTCTTCATTTTCTTTTTTTTATCCTTTTATCTGATTTTTCCTCAAATAAATTGTGCCATGTGCTTTATCTTCAATGTCACTAATTCTGACTTCCATTGCCTCAATTCTGCTCCTATGACTTTCTATTGAGTTGTCCAATTCTGAAATTTTATTGTTAATCTTCTGGATTTCTGATTGTTGTTTCTCCATGGATTCTTGCATCCTGTTAAATTTGTCATTATGCTCTTCTCTAATCTTTTTAATTTCCTCTGTTGGTGTT
>NW_004443992.1:1277451-1291521 GCF_000243295.1 Trichechus manatus latirostris
GGATTCTTGCATCCTGTTAAATTTGTCATTATGCTCTTCTCTAATCTTTTTAATTTCCTCTGTTGGTGTTCGGTGTTTTGCTTAAATTTCCTTTCTAATTTCTTGAAGAGTTCTGTATATTAATCTTTTGTATTCTGCCTCTGGTAATTCCAAGAAATTTTCCTCCTCTGGAAAATTTCTTGATTCTTTCTTCTGGGAGCTTGCTGAAGCCATCTTGGATTGCCTCTTTATGTAATTTGATATTGACTATTGTCTTCGAGCCATCAATAAGTTATTGTATTTATTTATATTATGTTTGCTTACTGTATCTTAGCTTCTTGTTTTGTTTTGATAGTCCCAAGTAGGCTGCTCCTATGAGCTAGTTTGAGTATTAGCACCTTTGAAGCTCTAAGCTCCTGTCACTAAGTGGTTAGATCTGTTACTAGGTATGTGAGCTCAGGAGTCTGCTCACTCCTCCTGTATGGATTCAGCTCAGGTTCCCAGGTAGATAGCCACCACATGTGTGGTGTAGGCTCTCTCTTACAGTCCTAGACAGGCATGGGTGATTGGAGTAGGCACAGGCATCTGGCTGCAGCAGGGGGACACACTCTGAGCAAGGTAAGGGGCTGATGGCTGCCCCTAGTGTCCAGGAGGAAGGTGTGTCCCTGTTCTCTAGTGCACGTGGGAGGGTTTGTTTTGCAGCCAGACTATGAGCACCTAATGCTGTTGGCTGTAAGGACTGGGGGGCATCTCTTATTCATGGGCCCCTATCGCAGGTGGCTAGGTGGCGTGGGTGGAGCCACCAGTCCTCAGACCCCTGATGTGGGTAGGTGAAGACCCTGCTTAATGGGTAGAGCAGTGTCAAATGTCAAGAACCTGCCACTTCACAGCTGTAACAGTTGAAGTTAGCGCTCCGGTAATATACCCTGTTGTACTTTGGTAATGAGGGCCTATGCTGTTGAGATGGGCCCACACGAGTCTATGCAGGGGAAAGGCACTCAAAGTCCATGGATCCCTTATGCCTGTGCCTAGGCAAAGGAGCTGTGCCTACCCTGGGTTCCTGGCTTCGGGGAGCTGGCAGTTTATTTTTTCCCTCTGTTTGTTAATTTGATCACTCTCTAAGGCAGGGAGAATGGCTCTGGGCATGCTACGGATCCTACTTTCAGCCCAGGGGACTTGGCAATTGCTGAAGCCAGTCTGGGACCTAATGCAGAGCCGGGAGCAAGGAGATAACTGGGAGAGAGGTTTTTCCCTAAAGAGGGGTATTTTTGATCCATGTAGTAAGGCATATGAAGATAAAGTAATTATCTTTTGTGGAGGGCTGCTTCTTACTGGTCCTGGGTGGCCGTGTATAGTCTCTGGTACTGGGTCTCTCCCTGTGTGGAAAACGCGCCTCCCAAGCACGGCTCCTGCCTGCCTCACTGCTAACCCCCGAGCTGATCAGGCCTGAAGGGCTCAGGCTCTCGCTGGATCAGATCTAGCAACTCTTCACTGTTTCCAAAATGTCACTCCCTCCCGCTGCCACTCAGTCCATTTCCTCAACTCTGCCTTTGACGTTCAGGGCTCCCAGTTTGCCATATATAATCGAATCACTTGTTGTTTTGGGTCTTTGTTGTAAGAGGGTCCACCGGAAGCATCTGACTACTCTGCCATCTTGGCCCTGCCGCCTGCTTGCAGAATCTTGAGAAATGTATATTTAATATCATGCAAATTCTCCCTCTTGAACCCCAGCCAACTTTGTGGACTTGACAACCACTGAAATGTAACCAGGCTACCAGAAATGAAGTAATATAAAGTGCAACTCAACACACTGGATGAGTGTACAGATTGCATGAGAAAGGATATTTTAAAATGTTACTCTGTTGTGATTATTCTAAGCATTTGCTTGTAAGGATGACAGAGAAAGCTAATTTATAAATAGCCAGTAACCAGTTGCTATGGAGTCAATTCCAACTCTTGATGACCCTATGAGTGCCTCATATGTTGCAGAGCATAACTGGCCACCATAGGGTTTTCAAGGCTGTGAACTTTTGGAATCAGATCACCAGGCCTTTCTTCCAAGGCACATGTGGGTGGGTTTAAAATGCTAACCTTTTGGTTAGTAGTCCAGGGTTCAACCATTTATGCCAACCAGAGTCCCCAGTTTATAAATATGCATAAATAATTTAATCCCAGTAAAATACTTGGATTATTATAAATGCTGAATGCATCATTTAGAGAGAAAGGGAAGATCTTTGCTTTCTCTTCTCAATATTATCACTAGCAATTGTTTTTATTTGTATCACCGTTCATAAATACAGTAAATCTGCTATATTTTTACTCCCTATTCTTTAAAAAAAATTAGACCTTGATTACTTAATAGTTTTATTGCCATAATTGTTTCTTCTTTATTTTGTATCTTCGTAACATTCCATAAAGATTTTTCCTATATTAATAAACTGATCTACCTACGCTGGGCATAACAATAATAACAAAAATAATATTTACCTTCTCAACCCACATGTCTATGTCCCAGTGATAAAAGTGAGCTAATTTGAAGAGAGTGGTTTGTTTATATCCATCATTAGCATTTATGAAATACCACAGATTCTGTTTTGCAGAAAAAGTTACTCTTTAAATCACTATTCCCTGAAATTTGTATGTTACCTGGAAGAGTCTGCTGTGTATGTTTTTTTATAAGACTTAAATACTCTTTTTCTGGTGGCAACTACATTATGACATTACTGGAATTTGAGAAGTATAGTAAATAATAACAACATTAATTTTAGTTTTATCTGCTACATTTCCTCTGGATAAAAGATTTTTAATTTATTTAATTTTTGTCTCTACATAAAAAAGGCACATGCTGGTTTATGGAAGGCAGTAAGTATACCTGTTAGAATCTTGCTTTTGGGATAATTAAGGATTAAGAATATAAATAACTGAAAGAATTTTTGTTATTGCTAAGGCAGCAAATTCTTCCTGACGTTTCCATAGCACATCTTCCATTAAGAAGGCAGCTGTCACACTGTATTGATAATCTGTTCACATGTCACCAGGGAATGAGAGGGATCAAGTTTAGAAATTTATGTTTCCTTGGATTTTCGTCACTGAAAACAAGAAATATATTTATCTTGACTGTCTTTCTGGCTTTGCAAAGTCAGTCTTTTTCTGTACATTTGAATTATTAATACTGATATACGCCAAGGGTCTTAAATATAGTAAAATAAAAACACAGATAATTTATGACCTATCTTCTGGGCTCTGTAGAGACCAGGAAAAAAAATTGAGATGTACAATAAAACTTCATGGTTGTATGGAAATGTTTGTAAGAAGGATTGTGAATTTTTAGTCCTTTTAAAATTGATTTTAGAAATCAAGTTGAAAAGAGTTGATATAATAGTAAAGCTTACAAACCCTCCTATTCTCTGCAGTGGTTCCTAGAGGTCTTTGTTTTCTGTCTTCATTCAGTCTTTCCTCAATGCCCTTGATAGTAAGCACCATGTCATAAAACACACACACACACACACACACACACACACAAGGAAAATATTGGTTTGGCTGTTTTTGCGTGATTGGTAGCATACGCAACATTTATTACTTTTTCTTTTTATTTACTACTGTCAAACCTAAAGTTTGATCTTAATGACAGAAGGGATAAGGTAGGAAAAAAAAATGATGGAAAACCAGGTGAGACTGTGGAGAGAAGTGGTGAAAGAGAAGCACAAAACTGGATAAAAGAGGAAGAAAGAGAAGAGGAAGTAAAAAGAGAATCAAGTAAGGAGAAAAGAAAGGAGAAAGTAGTGACAAGAAATACTGAAAACTTGTGTTTTTCCCAGCCCCTCGTTTGAGGAATTATTATTTTTGTCGTTAGTTGCCAGCAAGTTGATTCTGACTCATGGCAACCCAGTGTGTGAGGAGTCGAACTGCTCCACAGGGTTTTCAAGGCTGTGATCTTTCTGTGGGGCCTCTGGCGTGGGTTTGAACTGCCAACATTTTGGCTAGTAGTCCAGCATCTAACCATGAGTTAGAAAACTGTATAAAAGCTTTTAAACTAAGGCTGTATTTGACTTGAAAAATTTGCATTGGTCCTACTTAATCTTTCAATATGATCTGTTACTTATTACTAGTTTTCCCCATTACATTTCTCAATGCTCTGCGTATCATTCATTTGAGACATTCTTGCCTAATATAAACACATTTTAGGTCTTGGGAAATACAAGAATTGCAATCTGAATTCAATTTAAAAAGTTAATTCTAAAATAAAATATATTTCTACTTCTGGGATAATGTGAGAGTGAAATAAAATAATGTATTTACATCATAAAATTAACACTCATTAGTATCAAATGAAAGTTAAAAGGCCACAGAGATAAAAAATAAGACTCTAATAACATAAGCAAAACTGAGAGGACACCTTATCCTGTTGAGACTTGAGGTTGGACCTGTGATCATGAGGTGAGTTTGAACCAGTGTGTAACTCTCACCTGTTGCTGTGGCTGAATTCAGAGGTGAGCAGAGAGATCGTGACACGTGACACTGAAATGTATCTGCAACGTGAGTTAAGAATGATTACAAGGGTTTTTGGCTTGAGTAGTTGGAAGGATCAACTAGTCCAAAAATCCTACCCTTTTTAGAAAATACATCACTATCAGAACCATTCTCTTGTCTATTTTAAGATTGTATGTGTTCTCTCTCACTTAGTACGATAAAATCATAATTATTTAATTTTATAGAATTATAGATGAAAACAAATAAAAATAATGGTTCTACTGTACTTTCCACTTCCAAAGTAAACACAGGTTATGTTTTAATATGATGACAAATAGTCACCTGACTGAAGGAGGCTCTGCCATATTGGAGCTACCCTGTCTCTAACACCGAGCTTTCTCAGTCACCAAAGCAGGAGAAAAGACAGCTAGAGGATCATTCAATAATTATTTTATTCAATTCCCTCCCCCAGCCCAGAGACAATAACTGGTCGTGTGGGTCCTTCTAACCGCAAGGGGACTGGAAAACATTGGGGAGGTCTCAAGCAAAATGACTGCTGACCAACAGTTAACATGGCCTCCAGGGGCCATTTATCCAATAGGCAATGTAAGCGTGGTGCTTGCCTTGCTTACCAGATCATGTGTAGTGAAGAATTTCACATGGTTTTCACCACATCACTACAGATTAGTGAGTAAGCACAAGTAAGACCATGCTTACCTTGCTTACTGGGTCATCTGCCCCTGTTAGCGATAGTAAATTTGAAAAGAGGCTTTGATTCTGTAGCAAGGTGCTGTGGGGTCAGGATAGAGAGAGATGACTGCCATATCTAGAAGCAGAGATTTTAATGTGTTGAAAAAATGTGAAACCGTTCATTACAGATGATCTGGTAAGCAAGATAAGCACTGTGCTTACCTTGCCTATTGGATAATCCGCCCCAATAGCCTCCTCAATAGGAAACAACTATTCTGGAAATCCAAAAATAAATAAACAAAAATCCTACTTTGATCTCTGTAAATGCGGTTGAAAAAACACTGCCAAATGCTATGTAATTTCCTGGGAGTGACTTCTTTTAATGGAGCTTGATTATTTAATGCTATTTATCCCTTTTAATGGAGCCCTGGTGGCTTAGTGATTAAGAGCTATGGCTGTTAACCAAAAGGTTGGCAGTTCGAATCTGCCAGCTTCTCCTTGGATACCCTGTGGGCAGTTCTACTCAGTCCTATAGGGTCGCTATGAGTTGGAATCCACTCCTTGGCAACAGGTTTGGTGGTTTTGTTTTGTTTTTTTCCCCTTTTAATGGTCCTCAAATAATACCATTATATCCACCATGAAATTAATCACACTTATTGTTGGAACTTTAACACAATTTCTTAGGTAACAATGGAAGTACATTGGTTACAATTAATCTGGCATGAGCCCTCGTTGAGCATGAGTGTCGAGTGACATCTTTGAAAGTCTTGTAAAAATTACAAACGAAAAGCAAACAAACAAAAAAACTACCATTTTTTTTTGTAGACTTCTGGATAAAAATGTACTAACTGCTTTTTATATTTCTTTCTTAACCATTTAGAAGTCAAAATTTTAAGTTTGCTAACCAATAAAAACAGCCATTTATTGTGGCACTGACCAGATTACAAGTATCACGTTACAATGTGTTTTTCAGCTAAATGATTTGTAGATTACTTAACCAAAGGTCTAACTGGCAAAATTAAACTCAAAGCAGTAGGCATTGGTACACTTATTACACAGTAGTCTTAATTATATTGGTATTATTAGCTCAAGCAACTAAGTAGACAAATTTCTCCAAAGTACAAATATTTAAGGAAAACAAATACACTACTGTTTAACAAAATTAACCACTTGCTTTAATTTGGTATTCATTATCCCCAATAGCCATTAGTATTGCTGTACTGTAGTTAAGAGTCTGACGGACGGTTTACAATAAACCATTATTCGAAGAAGATTAAAATACAAGTTTAAGGGGTAAAACCTTCCTTTTAAATAAACTCTGGACATAAATATTTTATCACTATATAAAGAATTGTTAAATATTCAAGATTTACTAGATCACTCTCCTACCAAAATTCATAGACTCCACAGTAACTTTTTTATAAAAATACTTTATACAGTCTTCAGACATAAATAATGCAGTAAGTTTTCCTAACACTCTCAATATTTTGTGTGTGTGTGTGTTTTAGGAAAGGAATTAGAAATAGTTTTCCTTGCTTTTATGGCAAACACTTACTTTTGCTTACATTTTGTACATATTTATGCATCCTGATATTAAAAATCCCTTTTGTTAGAAACTTTATTATTTGCAATTTTTAACAGATTTTAACAAAAACAACTCCAATAATTAGTAGATATGTTGATATTTGATATTTCGCCATCATTCACATGCCGTGCTTCTGTTTGCCACTGAAGCTTGAAGCCACATAACTTCCCATTGAAGCAAATTGATTGGGTTTTCTAACCTGTCTTTATAGAATTTTTATTGTTTCCATAATTCATTTGAGTTTATTGTTTAGTCTCCATTGCTTCACTTTATATTCTATGACTCTAATATTATAGATACAAGAATTTGAAAAAGATAATCAACTAAGCCAGACCTACTTTTATTTGTTTATTTGTATACATTTCTGATGTTCTGTAACACCCCACATATAAATTCCTATATACATAAGCTGTGCTAAATAGGAACATTTGAAAGTATTTTGGGGTTTGGGGTTCCTTTTAGCAATAGTTTTTTTTTTTTTTTTTAATTACAGAGAACTGTGAAATATCTTGCTGAGATGTGAATACATAACAATTTGTTTTTGTTTTAATTAATGGAACTATTAAAAAGTTTTATAAAGAGGGAAAGTATGTGTGGTAAAACAAGACACAAACGCAAATATCATGCACTACAGTGTGTAAATCAAGGAGGCATTCACAAAAAATTTAATGGTCAAAATTAAAACAGAAAAATGAGAGTGAATTGAGATTCTGCCATTTGAGGATTGATTTGTTTATTGGTTGATTGATATAAATATCTTTAAAAGTGTGAAATATACTCCTAATACTAAACACAATTGATTTGAAGTATAAGAGCTAAAAACTGGGCTACATATATTCTGAAGAGAAGTTTTTATTAAGATATTTAATTCTGTGGAGATGCAAGGAACCATAAAGATAAAGAAAGAATAATGAATTAAAGTCTCCCAAAATGTGTATAGACCGAGCATACATGTCATTTTTTATATGTATATTAAGTGAGAGAAATTTATGTGACTAAAGATAAGATTGAGAGAAACAGTAGATTGGGGCAAATATAATAAAAATGTGTAAGCAAAGGTATGCTTGTGACATTTTATAACATACAGATATAACAATAACATTTAAAGGTCAATGACTCAATAAGTTTAGGGAAATAGTTTAAATTACATTCACAATACATTTCAGTTAATGTAGATAAAATGTGAGATAAATATATAGGGGTAATATAATATTTGACCAAATTATACATTCTCATTTACAGTAAAAACTACAAGTTATACTTTTTTGTGCACAGTTTTATGAGGATTAAAGTGATTAAGCCTGTTGCCAAAGTTTTTACAGATTATAAATGACATAAGTAGAACATGAAACCATGTGTTTTTTTTATTGTGCTTGAAGTGAAAGTTTACAGTTCAAGTTAGTTTCTCATACAAAAATTTATACACACGTTATTATGTGACCCTAGTTGCTCTCTGTACTGCGACAGCACACTCCTCCTTTCCATCTCGGATTTCCATGTCCATTCAACCAGCTCCTGACCCTCTCTGCCTTCTCATCTCACCTCAGGACAGCAGCTGCCCATTTAGTCTCATGTATCTACTAGGGCTAAGAAGCACACTCTTCATGAGTATCATTTTATGTCCCATAGTCCGGTCTAATCTTTGTCTGAAGAGTTGGCTTCAGGAATGGTTTTAGTTTTGGGTTAACAGAGAGTCAGGGGGGCATGTCTTCCAGGGTCCCTCCAGTCTCAGTCAGACCATTAAGTCTGGTCTTTTTATTAGAATTTGAGTTCTGCACCCCCCTCTTCTCCTGCTCCATCCGGGAATCTCTGTTGTGTTCCCTACCAGGGTTGTCATTGGTGGCAGCTAGTTCTTCTGGTGTCAGGCTGATGGAGTCTCTGGTTTATGTGGCCCTTTCTGTCTCTCGGGCTACTATTTTCCTTATGTCTTTGGTTTTCTTCATTCTCCTTTGCTCCAGGTGGGGTTGGGACCAATTGATGCATCTTAGATGGCTGCTCACTAGCTTTTAAGACCCCAGACACTGCTCAGCAAAGTGAGATGCAGAACATTTTCTTAACAAACTTTATTATGTCGATTCACCTAGATGTCCCCTGAAACCATGGTCCCCAGACCCCACCCCTGCTACTCTGTCCCTAGAAGTGTTTGGTTGTATTCAGGAAACTTCTTAGCTTTTGGTTTAGTCCAGTTGTGCTGACTTCCCCTGTATTGTGTGTTGTCCTTCCCTTCACCTAAGATAATTCTTGTCTACTATCTAGTTAGTGAATACACACTATTATAAAAACTCAAGAAAAGGTTGAAACACAAAAGAAAACATTCTCTGATTGTTATGAGGGTTGCGGGGGAGGGAGAGAGAAATCATGTCTATTTGATTACAGGTTTGTCTTTTAACTCTTATTCAAAGGCAAAATTAATATGAAATTCAACTTTTAAAACATTTTGGCAATAATAAATAGTAGAGTCCAATAAAAGGGACATTGTTCTTGTGGAATTGATATTAAAATCTCATTGACAACATCTGCTGTAATATTTAAAAATGGATAAAATAAAATTTTGAAAAATTTATTTATTCATTAATTCTGACATGTCACTGTTCCTAATTTAAATCCTTACAGTATCCCAAGCATCTCACAAGACAAAAGCTGAAGAATTACTCAAAGTTTGTTTTATGTAAATTGTATTTATTCTTCCTAGCATTGATTTTTTTTTTCATTGATGACAAGATATTCAAAAGGGAGAAAGGCCTTCCTATATGTTACTGCAAAAGTGAAGCATATAAGCAATATCTTATCCCAAGCTAAATTTTAACTTAACTTTAAACCAAGTAGTTCACTTCAGGTATGACTGAATAAGCTCTTTCTTGACCCTATCTTGACACAGATAACAACTCCAAATTCCAAAAAATTTAATCACAAAAAAAAAACTGGAGTCATGAGGGAATGAACAAAAAACGGGAACCAGATTCTGTAGAAGAATAAGCAAAAAACACAGGGTGAATTACTGCTCTTTATTCCTTTTAGCCTGAAGGAAGGCCATGTTAGGTAGTGCTGAAACTGCATGGTAAGTCAAAATAGGAACAACTTGCATACTATTCAGACGCAGTAGAATTACAGTGCAACATGAGTTATTTAAAGGCTGGTCTGTTCATTATATCCCAAAAGCATGGGAAAAATAAGAAAATGTATCTATCTCTCTATTTATCATTTGTCTATTTAATGGGTTATTATAAAATCATTCCATATTTAGAAATATTTTTATTTATAATGGAAAAATTAATAGGTAGTTCAGAGAGATATAATTTATTTAATGTAAATCTTAGCTTACAAATGGCACACCATAATCCACTGATATTGTTTTTAAAAAAAACAAAAGGTACATTTCTGAGTGTGACAGTAGTAAACAAAAGGAAAGTGAATAGAAGTGATTTTGACAAAAAATAAAGGCAAAAGTATTTTTACTAGTTTCATCCAGAATATGATCATTTAGTAAGCAATTGCATATTTGTTTACTGCTGGCACAAATGGAAGATCATGGCTCTTATAGATTTTCCACAAATTTTTCTTCCTGGACTACATTACACTTGTATCTTTAAAAATTCACCGACTGACCTTGGAGTCATCTCCAACTCATTGTGACCCCGTATGTCAGAGCAGGATTGTGCCCCATAGGGTTTTCAATGGCTGAATTCTCTAAAGTAGATCTCCAGGTCTTTCTTCGAGGTACCTCTTGATGGACTCAAACTTCAAACCTTTCAGTTTGCAGCTTTAGTCATTTGTACCACCTAAGGACTCCCTTTAACAAGTACCTCTGTATATGTAAGCTAGACTGAGGGGTCTTGTCTCAGATTTATATTATAATTGGTTCTGACTGGGCCATACTCATACAAGGAAATAGAGAATATGCATAGTGTAGGCTTTTGAAAAATGAGTGTTTTTCTATTGTAAAGAAGAAAGGGGAAGATAAAAGTTATGGGTTTACACTTGTTGGTGTGACATGAAAAGAAAAGCAGTGCTGCTGCCTGAAGGAAATCAGAACAGGATCTTCAGGTAGCTCAATAACGAGGTTATATTTAATTCACTTTGAAAATAGTAGATGGGAAGGTAAAAATGGGAGTTCGTCCAAACATCAGTTCTGGCTGGGGCAATCTCTGCAGAGGAGCATATGTAACTGTAGATGCAGGGGGCCTCCAGCAGCCTTAATGGACACACAGGAGCTTCCTAGTGCACACTCATTGTCAGTGCAGAATGAGTCAAATCATTTTACAACTTTCATTTACTCCTCCTTTTTGTTTCAAATCTACAATAAACAATGATGTCTCTTTATATTTAAAAATTAATAATTGCACAATTTGTTAAATAAAATGAAGTGCAGTGAAACCTGTGAGAGCCAGAACTCGACGGGACTGCCTTGTTTTTCCCTTTGATAGGGTGCAGTCTTAACACTTTTTTATTGCTCCTTTTAGTGGAAAACATTTGACTTTTCCTTCTCTGACAGGTTTCTGCCTTACATAGGTTCTGGCTTTTGCAGGTTTAACTGTAACTATTTTTTAAATTATATTAGTATTTGTCATATGTTGCCCATTTACTACTTAAGAGATTAGGAGCTAAGAACTGTACAAACACTATCTTTTAATCTTCCTATAATACTCATAACAACTGCACAATATCTATCTATCCACACACATATGTGTTATTACACTGTGTATAATGTATAATAGATATTATATTATTATATAATATAATTAGATATTAGATATAGATAATTAGATATTAGATAATAATTAGATATTATATAGAATATATAATCAGAATATATTAAGAGAATATATATAATCAGAAAATTTATCTACAGCTATATTTATAACTATACATATATCTAAATATTTATAACTATATATATATATGATCATAGCTTACCAAATGATTATATTCTGGATAAAACTAGTAGAATATATACAAATATATGTAAATGTATATATATATATATTTATGAGCTATTTAGTAAGTTCTGCAATAATCATATCCAAGATTTTTAATTTCACTCCTAATGATTCTACTGCCATTCTCTTCTGTCTTCTGGGAAGAAATTTTTAAACATATCCAATAAATCACATGACTGCTAAGTAAACATTTTCAACGTCAAGTACAACATTTTTAATACATATATACATATGTATCTTTTTAACACACTATGAATGATATACATCTTAAGTGCAAATCCTTCATATAATCAGTGTGAAAAATAAACAGATCCCCATAGTCATCCCTTGACCACTGTGTGTCTACCATACTGCTGAGATTTGTCTTTATTATATTTTTGACAGAAGTAAAAAATGGGAAATTTAACAATCCCGCAAACTCTTGTCTGAAAGACTTCAGGGTTTATTCAACAAACCCATGAAATCCAACCTCTCAGCAGGTGAAACTACTATACAACTTAGGAAGAAAAATAAGGACACGTTTCTGGTCGAACATCTGAGAGACAATCTTGGGATATCCTTTGCATTCTTTGCACTATGCTATTGCATTGAAATGCTACAATTCCAAATCTTCCTCTGCTGTTTTTAATTGTCTGACTTTGGCTATTTAACTTCTGTGTGCTCAATCCGATAAGTGGTTATAGTTACAGTGTCAACAACAACAACAAAAAAGTTGAGTTTCTGAAAGAGAGAACAGGAAAAAAAATACCATGCACTGTTTTTTAAAATATATTTTGTCTAGATCTAGTGCTTTGCTAAAATAATAAATGTCAAAATACTAGGATAAAAACTGGACTTACTGTTTTATTATCTAGTTATATTTGTCTGTAAATCAAATTCCAATGATTTTAATAACGTCTTGCTGTTGGCATTCATTATAAATTGTAAAAGTATCTTACCAGGCTAAAATCAGAATTAAAGGTATTAATTAAGTTAGATTAAAGGTATTTTCTTGTGGAAAGCTAGTATAAAGTGTTGCTGCACCAGCTGGAAGTAATAGTTTATTTTGTCTTTTTATTATTTCCAGCACTTAGAGTGTTTTTAAGATTCCGACTCTTTCTTTCTGACTTTGGACTCCATTGCTGATTCTTAAGTAGTGCAAAATTTTCACATTTTGAAAAGTATTTTGATTGCATGTATTCCACTTCTCAAACTATTGCATGTATAAAAGTATCTGAAACCCATTGCCCTCTACTGGTAATTCTACTCACGATTCATGTGCCCAGAGTAGATGACATTTCTTACACAATCAGGGCTGAGTGAACTTTATCCTTGTGAAAGGGTCAGAAATTACACGCTTTCCATAACTGTCATCAGAGTGTAACCTATTATTCGCCAGACCAGAATACCCTGTGGAGTAAAAATGAGGTTACACTAATATTGATAAATTATATGTCTCTGGCTCTGCCCCTACCTATTAGGTGAAAAATCTGTATCCTCTGTTTTAGCTAAAAATTTCCACAAGTCCCCAAGGGTACGGTACATATCCATCATCCTTTTTAATCCTCAGGAAAAATTACTCATGTTGTGGCCAGTGTTGGACTTTCTTGGTCATGTCATTCACTTGGGACTTCAAAACCCTTGGGGTCTTCTGAGTCAGTGTCAACAAACAGCTCTTCCACTTTTGATACTGCTCCTCTGTCATTATTGTGATTATTACTATGTCCCACTAATATTAACCAAAGTAATGAGGAACCAGCACAAGTTTGCGCTTAAAATCAAGTTGATTCTTGATGCTACTGATATTGGTGCTCTTGATTTAAAGACATTGTTTTGTGTTTTGCTATGAATTATATAATACGATTTTTCTCTACTTTATGCTATATTCACTTATATACATTCAAATGTACTCTCAACACCATTTTTGTTTTTAACATACTATTCCTTCCCATAAGTAAGTAGGCATAAGTCCAGGCATCCAAGCTTAGTAGCACAAATAATAAAGAGAATTTTTCTTCATTTACATACCTTGTACCAGGCATTATCCTATGAGATACAAAATCATTACCATGCCTGTATTACAAGAAAAGTTGAGACTTAAGGCTGACAAGCAACTTGCTTATTATCCAAGAGCAAAATGCTATTTATTGGTAAAGTAAGGATTTGAAACCAGAGGGAGTGAGGGACAAGAAATACATTTCCTGATCTATAAGAACTTAATATAAATATAAAATACAATATAAAAAGTAAACAAACAGAATTTCCGGCAAGATGGCGCTCTAGGCAGAAACACCACGCTGTCCCTCCACAACAAAGATCCGAAAAACTAAGCCAAACAGAGAACCAACAATCCTGAAACCCTAGAACATCAAATGAAGAGATAAAGAACTCAGCCGAACACCAAACGGTGTAAGAATACTGAAAGAGAAC
>NW_004443992.1:1299705-1330931 GCF_000243295.1 Trichechus manatus latirostris
AATGTCATAAAACAGCATGTGTGTTACTGTTACATGAGAAACTATCTGTTCTGTAAGCCTTCACCTGAAGTACAATAAAATATTAAAAAGAAAAAAAAAGTAAACAAACAAGCAAACGAACTTAAAAAACTGTGGTACAATTCAAAACATCCAACGAAGAGGTAGCAATAAAGTGATTGAAGATCAACAAAGAAAAAGAATACATCCTGCCGAAGATATAATAGAAAGGGAATTTTTTTTGCAGTTTGAAAGAATTGCATGAAAAAAAATGGGACTAAAGTAGTACAGGTTTATTTAGGAAGCATCAAATAGTCAAAAATAGATTTTTTGAAATAGATATGACCATCAAAAATATGAGTTTGATAGATTAGAATATTGAAAGTAGAACTGATATAGTACCATTTTTTTCTAATTTTAAAAGAAATTATATTTTTAAATTTTCTTTTTATAACTTTTATTATAAAAAATTTCAAACATAGAATAAAATTGAGTGACTACTATAAAACTATGTATACATTAACCAAACTCAAGATTATTAATTTTTGCTATATTTACATTATCTATCTATATTTATCTATATCCGTCTTTATACATGCATAGTTTTTGAAAATACATTGTAGACATCAGGACAATTCACTTCTAATTCAGTATACATCTCCTAGAAATAATGACTTTCTCCTAAATAAGCAACAAGGTGAGATTTTTAGCTGTTTTTCAAACAGGATCCCATCAATGTTAATGCATTGTACTCGTTTAAGTTTCTTGAGTCTCTTTTAATCTAAAAATGTCCCACTTCGTTTATTTTACCTGAACCTTAACTTTTTAAATAATTTGAGTGATAGTTTCTTTGTGATATCCTTTAAACTGTTCCTCTCTCCCATTTGTTTGCAATATAAACTCCAAGTTACGTCTAAAGACATGATTAGATTCAGTGTAACATTTTGGGCATAAACATTCCATGGCATACACTCTGCATTTTGTATTCCTTCACGTCAGCCAGTGCGTATCGTCAGGTTGTAGCATTAATAATGATGACCACTTAGTTAAAAAGGTGATGAAAGGATCTTTCCATTATAAAGTATTTATGTATTTATATATAATGCTATATTTATATACAGTATTTTGGCAATATGCGAATATCTTGTTGTGTTTTAGTCATATTATCTTGGTGAAGTTGGTAAGGCCAGATGCAGATCAAGATGTTGTTGTTGTTAGGTGCCCACTCATAGTCACCCCATGCATAACAGAATGAAACACTGAGCCATCCTCACAATCGTTGCCATGCTTGAGCCCATTGTTGTAACCACTGTATCAACCCATTTCGTTGAGGGTCTTGATCTTGCAGATCAAGATAGAGACCATAGAAGTTTTAAAGGCTTTTTATAGACACAGTCCCCTTGGGAGAGCACAGCACGCCACGACTCAGGGCCACTCAGTGCATAGGCCATGTCCCAAGTTGTTGGGTATCTGGCACCCGGTGGTGAGGTAACAAGAAATTGGAATTGTAGGAGGCAGTTTATGTATGACAAGTAGGGTGGGGTTAACTAGAATTTGTGGGCTTCCTAAATTCTACAGTCTAGGCTGTTAACTGAATGTCTGGTGGTTTGAGTCCACCCAGAGTCAACTTGTGGTACCTCAGAAGAAAGGCCTGGCAATCTACTTCCAAAAAATCAGCCACTGAAGACCCTATGGAGCACGGTTCTACTGTGACACAGGTAAAGTCATCATGAGTCAGAATTGACTGGATGGAATCTGGTTTTTGTGTGTGTGTGTCTTTTTACTCCGTCTACTTACACTTGGATGTTTTTTGTCTTTTGGGTTTTTTTAGCACTAATTTTCTCAACAATTTGGTTCTGACGTGTGTTTGTATGGTTTCATTTGTATTTAGTTTGCCTAATGTTTGTCGAGCATCTGTGCATGCATAGTTTTGCTCAAATTTGGAAAACTTTCACCGAAAGTCCTTGAAATATTTTTGTTACCTCCACCTTTCCTCTCCTTCCTAAACTTTAATGACACGTATGTCAGACCGCTAATATTGTTCCACAGGTCAATGAGTCCATGCATCTTTCTCGCATTTTTTTTCAGCCTGTACTTAATTTTATCTTGGATAGTTTTCTTTGTTTGTTTGTTTGTTTGCTATGTATTCAAGTTTACTTCTGCAATGCCTAATCTGCTGATAATTTCTTCAGATATTTTATATTTATATTCATTTTGTTCAGTTTTACATCATCCTTTTTCTATTACGTTTACTTTTAACTTCTTAAATATTTACTATTATAGTTTTGCAATTCCTATCTGTTAATTTCTTTATCTCAATCATTTTTGCAACCGTTTCTCATGATTGATTTTTTTCTGATTTCAGGTTACATTTTACTATTTATTTGCATGTCTAGTAAACGTTTATTGGCTTCTAAACTTTGGTGCATTATTTGTTGAATCTTGGGTTTTGTTATTTTCCCTGGATGAATACTAAATTTTATTATAGCAGGCAGGTAATTTACTTGTGGGTCAGTTTTGATCATTTTCAGGCTTGTTTAACAAGCTTTGTTAGGGTGAATTTAGAATATCTTTAACATTATCACTAGTTTACTTCTACTTTAAAGGCCTGGTCCTTCCCAAGTCTCTACCAAAAGCCTTTCTACTCAGACTGTTCATAACTTAAGTATATTTCAGTTTTCTGTAAACCTTGTTAATTGTTTAGTCTACAACTATCTGATAGTTCTTTGACCAGCCTCAGGAAATTTCACCTTGTTCACATATAACTTTGTATTTAGCCAAAGACTCTAGGGAACTTCATGCAGATTTATGGAGCTCTTTCTCTGTATAGGACCTTCTACTTTATTACTTGGAATAAAAAATTCTAGCTGTTGTTGCCTCCCTGAACTCTTATCTCTATTGTTTAAGCTCAGTGAAACCCTGATCTCTCTCCTTGTACCATTTTCTGGAAATTGCCTCTCAGGAGAAAGGTGAATTCATTTGTTTCCCTTTCCTTGGGGGAACACATACCTGTATTGCCTATATCTAATTTCTAAAAATTTGTTGTTTTTTATAGCTTGTCTAATCTTCTGGTTATTTATGGCAGAAAGACAAGCCTGGTACTGGCTATTCTATCATGGCAGAAACAAAAGTCTTTCTCTTGTACTTTTCCTTTACCTTATAAATCTGATTCAATCTTTCAGCATCAATTTTACTTTCTAAAATGCAATATTAGTTTATAGTTTCAATTTTAATTTCCCTAAATTTTCCCATAACTAACCATTTTTTCTTATCTCAGCTTGCCCCCTTTGCATCAGATTTTTTTATTGCCTTTTATATTCATTATGTCATTTTTTCTTATCCTCACGTACTCCTTTTAATCTTTTAATTCTTCTCAGTGTCTCAATTTAAATGACTACTTTATTGATAGCTTTAATTTTGTACTAAGTATATATCTATATCAGAAATACTATGATATTTATTCTTTAGAATCATGTTCATATTTATTTTATATTGTTTGTTTCACCTAGGTCTAATGCTAGGTCAAAATGAGACATATTCATATTTGATACTTGTTAATAGACTAAATTTTTCATTTAGCTTGTCCTCACTTTAAGTGTAATTAGATACTGGTAAAATCACCCATATCTGAATAGTGGGTGGATGTTCACATTTCCCAGCCGGATTTCTGTTGTTACTATGCCTTCACGTGAAATATCACTGCCAAATCACAAAGAAAATTTCTATTCTTGTTAATACATCTAGCAAAACTCTTACTTTTGTTTCAACACATAGTAATTAAATTTTGGTATTAAGCTTTCTACAAAACTATATATTACTCTCAATTTTCCCATACCTAACTTCCTCTAGTTTCTGCCTTGACTGAAGTCTAAATCTAGGAAATACAAACCTGAGTTATATAATACCATAGTCACTTTAACAAGAAAAAAACATAACACCAAAGGTAGAGAGGGTTTTTCCATGTTTCTACATATAATAGGAGGGCAGTTGTGGTTTAGTGGTAGAATTTTCATCTTCCATGTGGTAGACTTGGGTTTAATTTCCAGCCAATGTTCCTCAAGAGTAGCCATCACCCATCTGTCTGTGCAGGCTTGTGTGTTGCCATGATGCTGAACAAGTTTCAGTGAACCTTCCAGACTAAGACAGACTAGGAAGGAAAAGTCTGGTGATCTACTTCTGAAAATGCAAACTTGATGGATCACAAAGGTCCTGTTTTGCATGCTGTCACCATGAGTTGGAGCCGACTCGGTGGTAGCTAACAACAACAGATACTATGGGGAGAATGTGGTGTCTTTCACCTTTTCAGGAGATCACAATTATTCTATGGAAAGAAAAATGTTCTTTTTCCTTCTAGACTCATCCCTTTCCTAATTATCAGATGCTCCTTCTAGATAAGGACAATATGTTATCTGTTTTTCATGCTGTTGAGAATTTTAGAATTTTATATGTAAGTTGTGATGAGTTAGGAAACACATGACAGGGCTTATTGTTTGAATTACATTCACCGTAACAGTTCATGAGGTATTAAAAGTATAATACAGTTCATGGGGTATAAAAGTTATAATGAAATTAATTTCATATTAAAATTTAATAGTCTTACTACAATCATCTTAAGGCAGTAGTCTCAAATCTTGTTTTTTTCTACTACATTTTAGTAGTAGTTAAAATGAGAATAACATGATTAAACAAATACTGCAGGGAAATACAGGAAGTTAAAGTCACACAAAACATAGGCTATATGTTCTTTAAAAAGATAAACAGTAATCACAAGTGACTCAAAAACATTTATCCCCCCATCTCATGCTTCTCTAATGATTCTACCGAAACTTGGACTCCAGGATATTAAAGAAAAAGAAAAAAAAAAATGTGGAAACAATGAGTGAAGAAAATTCAGTTATATATATATGCACTCTAGCTGAAAAAGATTACTGGATCTCTTCCAGTTGAGTAACTCATATACAGTTGTTACTTCCTAGTAATAGGGTGGAATTATAAGCACAATTAAATTATTTCAACTTCTCAATAGTAAATTCAAAATAACTATCATTCCAACCACCACAATTCATAGTTAGTACTTGAAAAATAATTTTTAAAAGAGGACATGGAATGAGGGATATCATTGCTGATATCAGATGGATCTTGGCTGAAAGCAGAGAATACCAGAAAGATGTTTACCTTGACTATGCAAAGGCATTCGACTGTATGGATCATAACAAATTATGGATAACATTGCAAAGAATGGGAATTCCAGGACACTTAATTGTGCTTAAGTGGAAGCTGTATATAGTCCAAGAGGCAGTTGTTCAAACAGAACAAGGGAATACTGCATGGTTTAAAATCGGGAAAAGTGTGTGTCAGGTTGCATCTTTTCTCCACATTTATTCCATCTGTATACTGAGCAAATAATCCAAGAAGCTAGACCATACGAAGAAGAACTCGGCATGAGGATTGGAGGAAGATTCATTAACAACCTGTGATATGCAGATGACACAACTTTGCTTGCTGAAAGTGAAGAGGACTGGAAGGACTTACTGCTGAAGATCAAAGTCTACAGTCTTTAGTATGGATTACACCTCAACATAAAGAAAACAAAATCTTCACAACTGGACCAAGAATCAACATCATAACAAAAAGAGAAATGATTGTAGTGGTCAAGGGTTTCATTTTATTTGCATCCACAATCAAAGCCCATCAAAGCAGCAGTCAAGAAATCAGTGGACGTATTGTATTGGACAAATCTGCTGCAAAAGACTTTTTTAAAATCTTAAAAAGCAAAGATGTCACTTTAAGGACTAAGGTACACCTGATCCAAGCCATTGTGTTCTCAATCACCTCATATGCATGTGAAAGCTAGACAATGAGTAAGAAAGACCAAGTTAGAATTGAAGCCTTTGAATTATGGTGTTGGCAAAGAATATTGAATATCCAAGGACTGCCAGAAGAATGAAGAAATCCGTTTTACAAGAAGTACAGCCAGAATGCTCCTTAGTAACAAGGACAGCAAGACTTCTCACATACTTTGGACATGTTATCAGGAGGGACCAGTCCTTGGAAGAGAATACCATGCTCGGTAAAGTAGAGTGTCATCGAAAAAGAGGAAGACCCTCAAGGGGGTGGATTGATACAGTAGCTGCAACAATGGGCTCAAACATAGCAACAATTGTAAGGATGGCGCCGGACTGGGCAATGTTTCAATGTACATAGGGTCACTGTGAATTGGAACCAACTCCACGGCTCCTAACAACAACTAGAAAAAAGAGAAACTCAAAACCATCTTTGACTATATATTAAGAAAATACAGTTGCTAATTTGAATAAGTGCTGTGGTGATTAAAAAAAAATTGGGATACAAAGTTAAACTTGAGTTTTATTTTTAAAAAGACAGTACCTAATAGAATTTTAATTTTGATTTGTTTAACAATAAGTATTTTTAAATGAAGCAATTCTCCTTTTTTCCAGCTATGGAAACATCAGAAAACTAAAATATAGTATAAATCAGTTAGTTAGCATTATTGGGGAGAGCTTGCACTGTCTTAAAAATTTTTATAACTACCGAAAAGGTGATCCAACTGAATGCGTAAATTATCGAACGATATTAATATCACATGCAAGTAAAATTTTGCTGAAGCTCATTCAAAAGCGGCTGCAGCAGTATATTGACAGGGAACTGCCAGAAATTCAAGCTGGATTCATCAGAGGATGTGGAACGAGGGATATCATTGCTGATGTCAGATGGATCCTGGCTGAAAGCAGAGAATACTAGAAAGATGTTTACTTGTGTTTTACGACTATACCAAGGCATTCAACTGTGTGGATCATAACAACTTAAGGATAACATTGCAAAGAATGGGAATTCCAGGACACTTAATTGTGTTCATGAGGACTCTGTACATAGATGAAGATGCAGTCATTCTAACAGAACAAAGGAATACTGCGTGGTTTAAAGTCAGGAATGATGTGCGTCAGGGTTGTATCCTTTGACCATACCTATTCAATCTGTATGCTGTGCAATAATCAGAGAAGCTGGACTATATGAGGAAGGACAGGACATCAAGACTGAACAACCTGTGTTATGCAGATGGCCCAACCTTGCTTGCTGAAAGTGCAGAGGACTTGAAGCACTTACTGCGGAAGATCAAAACCCTACAGCCTTCAGTATGGATTACACCTCAACAAAAAGAAAACAAAAATCCTCACAACTGGACCAGTAAGGAACATCAAGACATAAGATAATTCTTGTCTACTTTCCTTTCACCTAAGATAATTCTTGTCTACTTTCTAGTTAGTGAATACTCCTCTCCCTCCCCACCCTTGTAACCATCAAAGAATGTTTTCTCCCATGTTTAAATCTTTTCTTGAGTTCTTATAATAGTGGTCTTATACAGTATTTGTCCTTTTTTGATGAAGTTCACTCAGCAAAATACCTTCCAGATTCCTCCATGTTATAAGATGTTTCACAGATTCATCATTGTTCTTTATTGTTGTATAGTGTTCCATTGTGTGAATATACCATAATTTGTTTATCCAGTCGTCTGTTGATGGGCACCTAGGTTGTTTCCATCTGTTTGCTATGATTGATGCTCGTTGAAGTAATCCAAAATGTAGTTCAGATAAAAAGAAATAGTCATCAGTTATTTTATCTTTTTCTTAATTAATACCAGTTTTGATATTGCATTTACCTTTTTGCATTGAAATTCTTACTTATTGAAATTTAATTTCTTATATAACTTTTAAACATTTTAACCAACTAATATTTTTCCTTCCTGAGTTTAAATTTCAAATTCGTACCAAGAAAAAGAAGATATGAAAAAAATTCTAATTTCTATCTCATTTTCTACAGAGCTGGCAAGTCCAGGTACTAAAGATGTGTGGTAAGAAACTATGTGTTTAAGGCCACCACGCATTTGAAAGTGAACATGAATTTTTGGAAAAATATGCAGCAATATCAAGGGAACTCGGGCAAAACTAGAGTCCTCCAGACCGGACCGTTTTCTTTATTTTCAGGGACACGTGAGCTGTTTGCTTGTGTTCTTTGCTATTTGCAGCTACAATGATTGTAGGCACAGCGGCTCAGTCAAGAGCACTGGTAAGAAGTTCAAGTTCTCTGTGATCCACTATGATCTAAAGGTGAGATTTTAGGCAAGAGAATTAATGACTATTGGTAAAAGTTTGTGTAGATTCATAAGCTGCTCTCCCATTGGTGTTTATCAATTTTTGCTTCAAACAAGTTTTCTTGGATAATAGCAACATAATGAGAAACATTTGAACAAGTATATTTTTAAAAATGCATATTAAGAAAGTATATCTGTAGGCCTAAGGTTATTATTATTGTTTAGAATTACAATGTGTTTTAAAAAACTAGATTATACTGATCTTTTCTCTAAATTTAGATAAACTTTTCTGTGCTATTCCAGTCTTTACAGCAACAGCAATTATAGAAACTTAACTCACAATGATACTCGTATTTTTTACTTCTTTCAGGGCTTTAAACATAAAACATGTTAATTAGGGCAAAATAAGAAAGCTACTGATGAGATAGTATTTCATTTTTGTCTATTGTCAGTTTCCTGCCAGGCTTATGATAGTGTTTTTCTCTTAGACACAGTAGGTAGCTATGGCATGGCGATATAATTTGTATTATGTTAGAAAGGCCTCAATTCCCCACAAATTATTTCTCCAAACTATTTGTCCTACCCCTAAAATCCATAAAGACTTCCTTAGATGCATAATTAGCACAGATATCTAATGGTTAGTTAATAAATGTTAAATGAGTGAATAATGCACATATTGCACGGAAAAAGTTAACACGTTACTATGCTATTGCTTACTAACCCTTAAGTCAAGAGACTTTTTCAGAATACTCTGAGAGGGTGTTACTCCAGACTGCCATCATTTGCTTGGAAAACGTCAGTAAGTTAAAGGAACTGAAATGCTCGAGTAATGATGGAACAAGAGATCTTTTCAAGCCTCAACTGTGAATGAGATGCGTTGTAATTTTCAAAGATAAGGAAAAGGTTTAAAAACAAATCAATTAAATACTGAGCTAAATCTAGTTACTTCACAATTTTACCTTGGCCTGAAATTTAACACCCACAAAAGTTTGAAGAATATTTTCTATAAAAATAACCCCAAAACTCCCAGCATAGTACTACATGTCAGGAAAACTTATAGACAGAAAAGTCAATTTGGTAGATTCTAAAAATGTAGAACTCTATGAAAATCATTTCAATCCAGGTCCATGCATATATTCTATCTAAACAGAATATTCACTGAAATGATTCTTCCTGGATTTCTCTAAGGTGAGAAATTTGTCTAAACCCAGAAAAGACAATTCAAGGCAGTTTTGTATAGTTTTTTGGGCACAATTGTGTTAAAAGCTCCCTCCAAAGCCACCTAGAGAAGATTTTAGAGACAACCTACTGGCCGTATCACTTCACATCCTTCAATGGCAATTAAAAAACATATAATAATAAAATGAAAACAGAAAACATGCTGTGCTAGTTATCTATTGCTATGCAAAAAATTACCCCCAAACTTAGTACTGAAAACAACAAGTATTTATTATATCACAATTTCTGTAGATCAGAAATCCCCACATGGCACAGATTAGCTGGATGTTTCTGGCCCAAAGTCTCTTACTAGACTGCAGTCAAGCTGCTGTCTGGGTCTGTGGTCTTGTTTGAAAGTTTGGCTGGAGAAAACCTGCTTCCAAACTTATTCAGAGGGCAGTTGGCTGGCCTCAGGTCCTTGCTAGGTTTTTGTCATAGATATCAGTTCTTCAACATATGGGTTTCTCTGTTAGGTTGCACACAGCATGGTAGTTTGCTCCCTCCAGAGCAAAGAATTCAAGAGAGCCAGGGAAAGAAAGATCTGAGACAAAAGCCACAATCTTTTGTAAAACCTAATCACAGAATTGACATCCATCACTCTGCCATATTCTATTTATTAGAAGGCAGTTACTAATCAAGCCCAAACGCAAGACGAGAGGATTATACAAGGGCATAAATGCCAGTGGGTAGAGATCACTGGAGATCATCTAGGAGCCTTCCTACCATAATCACACACAGCAACAAAGAAAAACAAAATACTGGACTATTATTTAAATCATACCTTTGTTAGATGGGCTTTCAGGTTTTAAAGATTTAAGGATATGAAGTTCAAATATGGATATTAAAAAAATACCTATTTTTGAAGTTTATAAATATTTTCACTTTTTTCCTGCCTATTTCTAGGCTTCCTTGGAAAAACTTGCACGTGTAAAAAGCTTGGCATACTGCGGAACATTTTATCGTGGATTTCAGAAAGAAATTACCTCTAAATTATGCAAATTGCCTTAATCAACTGGATAAATATGAGTGTGAACAAAACACAAAGTGTTGTTGGAAATTCATTGATATGCATGTTATCATATTCATCATTCTCATTGTTAGTGAATGGCCTATGAGAGCCCCTGGAGAATGTGGGTTTTCTGTTTGAGTTTCTGTTCTCTCGTATTTATCTATGCTTTGTTGTTTTATTATTGCTGCTGTCAGTCAATCTGACAACAGTGTACATAAAGCCATGAAAAAGTAAGTGGGTGTAATGTTGTCTCTTGACTGATTATGGGAACAAGTAGTTTGATCATTTTTGTAGTATTTCAGTTTTGCTGACAAACATTGACCTTTCTGTGTTCTTTTTTTTTAAATAAGAAGACACACGCATACACAAACATAAAAAGATGAAAGAAAACTCTAAAATAGTAATGTATATATTAGTGAAAGATTATTTTGAAAATCAGGATATATATGCTGATTAAACATAAAATAGGAAATAAAGTAGGACATTTAGTCTTATGGACTACACAAAAACAATGCTTGGAATTGGAAAAGATATTATGCTTACTTTTATTCATTATTATCTCCAATTTAACAAAAATATAAAGTCCTTGCGAGCAAGACTGCATATGTTATTTAACATTCTCCCTACCATCTTACAGATAGTGTATTATCCAAAACTATTCCTAGAAATGACGGTTGATTCTAATATTTACTTTAAAATGTCTCTTCTCATACATCTAAATATATTTTTATAGATAAATTTGAATATATGTCTATCCCTACTCCTCACTATATTTTTCCAGTACTTTCTAGTCCTTTTTTTTTTTTTTTTTCTGTAAGCCTCTGGATGCCTTTTTTCCTTCACCTTAAAGGTTTTATTATCACATGGTGACACAGTGGTTAAGAGCTCAGTTGTTAATCAAAAGGTCGGCAGTTCAAATCTACCAGCTGCTCCTTGGAAATCCTATGGGGCAGTTCTACTCTGTCCTATAGGGTCACTAAGAGTCAGAATCAACTTGATGGAAACAGGTTTGGTTTTTAGTTTTTGTTTTACAAGCATCTTCTTGGATATTTATCTCCATTATGAGAATTCATTTTTTTAAAACTATACTCATTGATCTTTTTCAAATTTTTACCTTAAAGTTAATATATTTATACAAAAGTCTACTTTGCTTTAAAAAAAACCCACAAATACGTATTTTTCTCCTGAAGCTCAAAACTTCCAAATATTTAGTCACTTTCCACGGACACTATTTCACAATTTGTTGTTGTTTACTAAAAACAAATAAACAAACAAACAAAAACCAAATAAACCAAACCCCTTGCTGTTGAGTCAATTCTGACTCATGGAGACCCCAAGTGTTATACAGAGTAGAATGGCCCAATAGGGTGTTCTTGGTTGTGGCATTTATGGAAGCAGATCACCAGAATCACCAGGAATTTTTTTCACAGTGCCACTAGATGGGTTCAAACTGTCAACCTTTAGGTTAGTAGTCAAGTGCAAACCATATAGGCCACCTAGGGACATTTGTTTTCCTATAGTTCCTATCGAATTTCCTCCCAGTACATAGTTAGGACTAATAAATTTGATTAATAAATTTGAATATCTATAGGGAAACATAGTACTCAATAAGGATCTTGATGTTTAAAAAGTTTGCACGTTTTCCTGGTTCTGAAAGAGAATTCTCACTGCATAAGGAATTCTAACGGATGAGGTCTGCTATAATGTTAACATGTCAACAGTACTCCTATGTGTTGCAGTAACGAGGAAATGAGGTGAGGATAGGGTCACGTGGTAGAACTTGGAATGCACTGGAAGAATGAGGCTGGTCAAAGATTGATTAATTGCTCTGAGATTTCTATGTGACTGGCTTAGAAATCATGTTACTTGTACGAGGGGCATGCACTTCATATGTATCAAAATTATTTCTCCTTCTTGCAAAAGATTTCAAATAAGTATCTTCCATGGAGTAGCCATCATTGTGCCACTATTTCAGCTTATGTATTGCACAGACTAACAGTATATTTAGGGATAGGGCCCCTGTTCAGCAAATGTTGCCCAGACCTCAGCACTGTGTAAATTACCTGTGCATCTGAAAATTATTAGTATTGGGTTCCAGTTCTCGGAAATATGTTCTTTATATAGTTTTTGATAAAATATTTCACATGGGAATAGATTTTTCTCCCTAGCTTGAAGCTTATATTGTGTATTTTAATTACTAAAATAATAAAGCAAATAATAAAGTGGATGAAATTTTTTAAATCAACATTTTATATAAAATATGACCACACACAGACATATTTTTTTCTTTCTGAAATTGTATTAGATATAATGCAATAAATTGGAAAGAGAGGAAATAGCAAGGTAAGGTGAAAAAAAGCAGCAAACTTAAAAAGCAGCATTTATAGAATGCAATATACTTTCAAAAGTTTCATGAGTATAAACTATTTTCTTTTAAACATCAATATGGATTTAAATAATTCAAAAATTGAATCTGAAGAGACATGATAAAAACACTGTTGTTGTTGACTTGCTCATCCAGCAATTTACAATTGTCCAGTAACATTTAGCGAGGTTTACCATTTTGCTGGCCTGTCCTAAGTTAACAAGGGGAATAAGAGAGGTATCTCCAGGCTTGAGAGACAAGGAACAAATCAAGATCATTTTTGTCTTAGGACAATTCCAGGATCTGCAGACAAGCTACATCGGACCTTTAGGAACTAGTGACTGTCTTCTCCAACACTTACCCCACGTTGGGTCTGGTCTTAAGCACGGAAACTGGAGCCTACAGTCTCCAGAATTTCCATCATGGTTTGAAATTCCTGGCTTTGATTTCTGCAGCACAGGGCTTGGGACCACAGTGAATCTCATGATCTTATAGTATTTATACATTTATATCCACAGTTTATCAATGATGGAAAGAACAGATTGATGTATCAGTACTAGGGGTTCATTTTTTAATTGATATATTTACGTATAACCTTAACTCACTTTAACCAGAGGATACTTCTTTGGATAGACTACTGCTTTATATCACTATACTAACAGCTAACAACAGACTGAAGATTGATGATCTACTTTCTTAACTCAATAATATATTCAAAACTGAATATTTCTTAATTTCTTATGATTACACTTGCCTGAAGTTTGTGTAGCTTTGTTCTTACGGATTCTGCCTGAATTCTAAGTTAAGGTTCCAACAGTTAGGTTATTTAACCTAGGCTAATCTATTTACATTTTCTAAAACCTGCATATTTTCATCTGTAATTGGAGTTATTCTTATATGAATGTTAAATAAGATAAAGTATACACATAGAAAGTACATAATGTGTTCAATAACTAAAAAAAAACAAAACAAAACCCATCGCCATCAAGTCGATTCTGACTCGTAGTGACCCTATAGGACAGAGTAGAGCCAACCCATAGAGTTTCCAAGGAGCACCTGGTGGATTTGAATTGCCAGCCTTTTGGTTAGCAGCCATAGCTCTTAACCACTACACCACCAGGGTTTCCATACAATGACTGGGGCATAGTACATGTTCGTATATGGTTTTACCTAAAGTGATAATCAAAATAGATCATTTAAGGATTCTCTCTGGACAGACATACGTGGATAATATGCACACACGTAATATAATATGTGTGTGCATAAAAAGCCCACACTCTAATACTTAACTCTCTAAAACGTTCTCACTGGCAGTTTAAGAAAGTAGTTGACAAGCTGCAGGTTTTTCTATGGAGAGCTGGCAATCCTGAGAGTATATGTCTGGCCAAATGTGGTGCCTGATTGTCTGTGTCCCCTGCAAGTGAAGGCACAGAGGCAAAGTGACAAACATTTTTCACTTCTCTAACCCCAGAAAACCTTCTCTGGGATGTCAGAATGGTCTTTAACAAAAGGCAAAGTGGCAGGATGGTGGACATGTAGTCTAATTGAGTACTTTATCTTACAACACTCAAAGTGTTTAACAGTAAATCTTTCCACCCGTGCAACAACAAAATTGTGTAGCATCCTGCAGCTCACCACAGAGAAGCTAAATAATAAACTTGATTTTGTTTGAAAGTGCGACTTCTATCTAGGGATTGCATTTTACAAGCAACTCATCTTTGAGGCACCTCACCAGAACCTGCCAAGAACCTTTCTGAGACTTTCTCACACATTTATCTGAATAATATCCCTCTTGCTGATGTCATTGACTTTAGGGCAAAACCACTTAATAAACTGTTAAAACCTTACTTTGCAGAAAAATAGTTTACATAATGTTGTTTAATATAAGTTTCATTCCTAGAGATAAGATTTACAAAACTTCAACCTTTGTCAGAAACAAACTTGTTTTTGAAGACCGTGTGTATTATAGGTATTTGGGATCCATTATAAGAAAATATTCCTAATAAAAGACTTAATTTTTAAAGGTGCAGGGCTGATATATAGAGTGTAAAATTATTTTCTCTTTGAAAACTAAGAAAATCAAAGGGGCCCATACACTGAAAAAAAGAAACGTTTATCAGTTTCTCCTTCCCTTTCTCTTAGCTTTTGTTTCTCCATTTAGAAAGACACAGAAAGAAAGGTGAGTAGATTCACTTTTAGAACAACCTAGCTATTAGCATTGATAATGTCAAACTGATATTTCTCCTTTAATTATACTCTTCATGTAAACATTATTTTTCAACAAAAAAATGGAGGTCCCATAAAAATATTTGTCAAAGATATCAGGCATACCTACTGCGTACGGACTGGTGGTAAGATAGTCTGCTAGTCAGTCATTTAGCACTTAGTATTGGGTTTTTGACTCTTGTTTTCTTTTATGTTATAATGTCTCTGATGTCATATCCTATTCCCTTTCTCTGGCTATATTTCAATTTTTTTAATCAATTGTCTTTATTTCTTTGGTATCAATACCAACGAGTGGAACTGGTGCATTAATTCCACTCAAAGATACATTTATCTTTATAAAAGCTAACAAAGTATTTTTCAAAGTGGTTTTACCATTTACTGTCCCTACCAGGAACGTGTGGATTCCCAATTGTTGTACAGCTTAAGCCATATTTGATATTATCAGTGTTTTTAATTTTAACCTTTTTATTTAGTGTGCAGTGGTAGTCCACTGTGGCTTTAATGTACATTTCACTGATAATAAATAATGTTGATCCTATTTTAATTGCTAATTGTCTGTTCATACATCATTTTTGATTTAGTTATTCAATTTTTGTCCAATTTTATTGAATTGTCTCATTTTTACTATTAAAATATGAATTTTTTTAATATATGCTGGATATAATTATCTTTTAATCCACCCTCTTAATTTTTAGTTTTGATGAAGTCTAATTTATAATTTAAAAAAAAGTATTTAAGTATAGTGCTTTTGGTGTCAAATATAAGAACTCTGCCTGCCTTTCATTTTCTTTTCTTGCTTTCTAAAATCTCCAGTAAGATGTTAAATAGGAATGGTGAGAGATGACATATTTGCCTTATTCCTTATTCACCTTTGAATATGATGTTTGCCATAGGTTTTTTTTCCGCCCCCAGCAAGAGGTGGAGGCTAGAATGGTCCATGTGGTAATTAATTAGAACTGGAAATATCTGTAAGAACTCATGCTTGACTTAAAATAGATATAGGTAGGATATGTAAATATGTAATCCAACAAACAAACAAACAAACAAAACCTGTTGCCGTTGAGTTAATTCTGACTCAGCAGTCCTATAGGACAGAGTAGAACTGCCCCACAGGGTTTCCAAGGAGTGACTGGTGGATTTGAACTGCCAACATTTTGGTTAGCAGCCAAGTTCTTAACCACTGGGCTACTACGTACACATCAATCTCTTTGCACTGTCAGTTGAGTTTTAAAAACATGACAATCCAGTAGCAACAACCACGCTTACCACCCAGTTCTTAGTTTATATTACCATTCTCCAATAAAATGAGCCAGAGCTCCTTCAGGAAGTGAACAATTCTAGGACTAGGGAAGGAAATATGCAAGATGAGCCTGGAGTATCTTGCACGTTAAAAAAGTAAGAAAGTGCTCAAAAACAACAACAATGAATTGTTGGAAGTATTTCAAAGGGCCTTAGTAGTCAACTGAAAGAGCTTGCAAAGACCAAAATTGGAACAATTTGAGCAAGAAATTCAAGTAGTATTAGATTATAATACAAATGATGAAATAAATATGCATGAGTCCATACAGATATAAATAAATTACTGAATAAATTAATAAATGGGATAGAAGAGATAAATCTCCCATGCAGAAGAAATTCAAATAAATTAGGGTAGACACTCCACCCTAAAGAGGTGGAACATAACTCCCCACTTCTTCAGTGTGGGTGGCACATAGTGAATTTATTCCAACATGTATAGCACGGAAAGATTAAAAAAAAGTAATGATAATATTAATTTTACAGTGGTGAAACATGACAACTTCTTTCGCCAAGTATTAAAGGCCAGTGTCAAGATCTATAAATCACATAGTATGTACTTATGATATGATACGATGAAAATGGCACTGTGTTGTTGGTAGTTGCAATCAAGTTGATTCTGACTCCTGGTGACCCCATGTGTGCAGCAGAGAACTGCTCCGTAGGGTTTTCAAGGCTGTGATCTTTCAGAGGCAGATCAACAGGCCTGTCTTCCTAGGTGCCTCTGGATGGGTTAGAACTGTCAGTCTTTTGGCTGGCTGGTAGTCAAGCAGTTAACTCTTTCTTCTGCTACCCAAGGATTCCTAATGGCACTTTAACCCTATTATTTTCCTCCCCTAAATTCATAATGTCAGTCTATTCATAAAAAAAGCATAAGACCAATATAAAGGCATCCTACGATATACCTGACTAGTACTTCCCAAAATTGTTAAGGTCGTAATAAACAAAGAATGTCTGAGAGACTGTCACAGCCAAGAGGCAACCAAGATGACGTGACAACTAAATATGCTGTGATATCCTAGATGAGATCCTGGAAGTGAAAAAGGGCATCAGGTAGAAGCTATGAAAATCTGAATAAACTATAGAGGTTAATAATATGTGTTGGTTCCTTAATTGTAACAAATGTGTCATGGGAATTTTAGGATATTAAGGATAGGGCAAACTGTGCAAGAGAGTATATTGGAACTTTCTCTACTATCCGCTCAATTTTTCTGTGTACTGATTTAAAAATTCATGAAATAGCGTTACCACTTTAAGTCAATTGAATTAAAATGACATTAAAAACACAATATAGAATAGTGAATTTTAAAATACGTGTTAAATACTATAAAGCCATTTTTCTTAACGTTGAAATATTTGTCAAGGTATGTCTTAGTTATCTAATGCTCTCATCACAGAAATACAACAGGTGGGTGGTTTTAACAAAAAGAAATTTGTTTTCTCACAGTTTAGGAGGCTGGAAGTACAAATTCAGAGTGCCAGCTGTAGGGAAAGGTTTTCTCTCTCTACTGGCTCTGGAAGAAGGTCCTTGTCTTTTTGAGCCTCTGCTCCTGGGCGATCTTCATGTGGCTTGGCATCTTTATTCCCTCATATCTGCTTCTTTCACTTTCTTGTTTAATCTCTTTTATATCTCAAAAGAGATTGACTCAAGATACCTCCTAATCGTGCTTCATTAACGTAACAAGTAACTCATTCACAAATGGGATATAACCATAGGCAGAGATTAGGGTTTAGAACACATATTTTGGGGGGATACAATTCAATCCAGAGCAAGGTATAATTTATCTTACTGGTTAGTAGTTACCATCAACATAGTTAATTCTTACAGTATCAACATGTACTTCACTTTCAAATTTAATCACTTTTCCCTTCAAGCCTAAAGTATTCACCAGACTAAAGTCATAATCAATGCCTCGGGTAAGTTTAGCACTCAGGTTTATTTTTGCAAGTTAATTAAAAAGAAATTAATGATAAAACATATCTAAAACTGTTAAAATAAATCATTAGTTGTAATTAAAATATAATCTGCTTCTGAAAGAATAAAAAAAAAATGAGGCATTTAAAATAGCTAAAGATAAACCTAATTCTTCCCAAATATAATGCAACTGCTTTTGCAAAGGCATAAATGTGGCATGATGCATTTGTTTCACATACATCTAAACCTGTAGGCTGTATCTTCCTTCAAAAAAATCATTAAAAAAAACCCTGAATACATTTTTATGAGAGATCATGCCACTTTTCAGATAGCTATTGGCATTCTGTAATTATTTGAATAGTTTTCATAAACTCATAGAAGTTAAAATTTAGTTCTCAATAGGCAGGTAATATAGTTCAAAGTACGTATTTTCAATCATAATAGTAGATATATAAAGCAGAACAAAGTGTGAGTTTAAAGGATCTATGGTTATTAAAAATAAAAATGAAATTTGTATCATGTTATATATTAAACTGACTTAGTTTTATCAAAGAATTAAGCAATAATTAAAATTTCATTTTATTTTCTGTCAGCATTTTATTTTTTATCTTGTTTCAATATTCATTCACCAAATAATTTTTCTCACAAACCCACACATGGATGGGCAAACCAAACCAATATTTATTCATAAAATCCTTTTTTTCTCTCCCCAGAGGAGTCCCTGGGTCACAAATGTTTAAGCACTAGACTACCAGCCCTAGCTGAAGGGTTGGTGGTTCAACCCATCAAGAGGCATGTCAAAAGACAGGCCTGGCAAACTGCTTACTAAAGGTCACAGCCTTGAAAATTCTATGGAGCAGTTCTACTCTGCATCCGTGGGGTCACCAAGAGTCAGAGCTGACCCTATGGCAATGAACAACAACTTTTCTACTCACCTTTCTAAACTTTTCTATCTTTTTGCCACTTGTTGTATAATGGCCGTGATCTAAGATAAATAAATGTAGATATTTTGCCATCCTAAGCATTTTTTTTTTTTTTAGATTAGGGAATACTTCATTAATAAAAATACTAGCAATATTAAAATAATCCACAGTTTTGGATTCACAACTGAAGTAGGTAAGTTAGTCAACTTAATTTTTATAGCTGCAGACAATACACATAACACCATAAACAACAATAAAACAACATTTTTGTTTCTTTTTCTACATTTGACTACAATTTTTTTTTAGTATTTGCACATATGCTGGCAATTTAGCAATATTATTTTCAAAACAATTCCTAGAAAGATCTTTCTTCTTGCACAGTTGGTTGAATATTTGCTTTTATCATTATTATTACTGTTGATAACTTATAGAAGTTTATTTCAACTTTAAAACTAATTATTGTAAATGTTAGGCAGTTCTTTCAGATTGTGGTCAAATTCGGGAAAACTCTATCAAGAGTTTTTATATGTGAGCTGTGTTGTGTACATTTCAAAATTGTGTAGCAACTTAAATCCTCTTTGAATTGACAACTCTCATTAACCAGTTTTTCACTGATGTTTCATCGTGGTGGAGTACTATGATTTTATACTATGTGCATTATATAATTAGTATTTTGTGTCATATTGTCAAGACATTTAAATATTTTCCCAATGTTTGCATGTAATCTAATATTCATTATGTAAACTTGTCTCTTCTCTTTAATTAATTGTTGCTTCTGGTATGATATAAACATTGTTTTGTCATAATTTTCTTCTTAGGATCTAAATAATTCCTATTTATATAATTGCTCATTTTATCACTTCTGTTTCATATCTTTCTGTTACGTTTTTATGTGAAATTTTCTCTGTCATTTCTTAAATAAGTGTAACAATGAATGAAGATGGTACCATTCATATATATACAAATTAAAATATTCTTCAATTTCTCACTTGTTATATTAAAATATTCCAAAATTCTTTGCCAGATTGTTCTTAAATTTTTTTTTTTGCTCAATCAGTGACTTGAATAAACTTTTGAGTTTCATTTGCATTTGTGTTTCTCTTCCAAGTTTTTAAAAATACAGGTTAGAGTCTTTAAAATGTTGCTTTATTCATAATGTAAAGCTTGGAGAGTATTATAACATGCAAACTACATCATTATATTTACCCATTAGAATCACATCCAATTGTGTTTAAAATACTCCGTCTATCACTGAACTGAAAATAACACATACTTATTTCAAAATACCAAAGAAGCCAACAACTTCAGGAGCTATGCATTTGCTTCAACAAGATTAAGGCATTAAGCTGTGCACAACACGTGTTATGCATGATTATTAAAGTTTTTAAAATATATATGACTCCTTTTTCTTTGTTTTTGAAAACAGCTTTCTTGTCATTTGACTTGCAATGAATATTGTTCAAAGGAAGATCATAGTCATCCTGGACATGTTTCATTTGGTTGAATTCAGTCAGATAGTTTTCTTTAATGAAAAATTTTTTAATTGGTCATAGAGTGTTATAATAGTAGGTTATGATAGCCACCAACTGGTCGGTATCTTGTGCCCAAGGTCATTTATTTTATTTATTAATTCACGTTATGTGTATTTTCCCATTATTTTAATTAATCCTTCACTACTTTGAGATAAGCAAGTAACTTTCATTTCCATTTTAACATTTTCTAAATGTTCATGCAACAATACATTAGTTTTACCATTTATTTGAGCTAAATTTGTTATTTGAAAAACACTACTTTTGAAAATCTTTTTAGTTTTAAAAATAAAGTAATAACTGCACAACTATTTTTTTCAAGATTTCAAAATAATCCTAAATGTTGCATTTTGTTTGTTCTTAAAATGTTCAGGCTTTCAATTCTTTTTAGATTGGTATTTTCGTTCAAGGTAGACTTTTTCAAAAAGTGTTTTGTAATCCATCAGTAAAATTTAGAGTTTTAAGTTAAAATATTATGGTATAGTTATATAAGAATATAGATTTCCTTTGATTTCAGACTATGCCATGTTTTATTTAAACCATAAGTATTATATGTTATAAATACATAAACACATTTATACTTAAAACCATAAAGAAAAAGACATCAAGTCACAGGTTGTTCATGAATTTTAGTTAAGTCTCTTTATTTACCTTTTCGTAAGTGGGCCAAAATTTCAGTATGCCAAAAAAAAAAAAAAAAAAAACAGCAATCATCTGTGATACATGTACACAAATTAGTTTTGACAAAGTACCAACATATATTTATTTTGGGAGAACACAATTATATCCATAATAGTGAGGAAAGGCCTTCTTGGCAGAGGAAATAGCAGAGGTGAAATATTTGAGGCAAAAATTTACTTACCATGTTCAAAAACATCTAAGAGATTTGGGTGACTAAGTCAGAAGGAGAGAAAACTATGTGAAGAGGTTAAGGTGGTAACTGGAGATAGAGTCCATCATTTGGGCCTACTACATTTGTGTCCTTGGATTGACTTGGGAGCCAGATAATACTTGGTCTGGCAGGCTGTTTTAAGGGGGTCAATAATTACTTTAAGATAAGTTACATATCTTTGAGGATTTTGAGCAAAGAAATAACATGTGTTGACTTATACTTTAAAAGTATAACTTTGATATAAAGTTGGAATTAGAATGTAGGGAAATCAAAAATAACTTAAGCACATGCCTAAATAAAAACTAACACTCTTTAAAGGAATGCAACAAAACCTAGCATCCAACAATGTAAAAACACAATGTCCAGCTTTCAATAAGAAATTACCAGATACGCAAAGGAGCAAGGAAATATAAGTGATGTGGGCAATTTCTAACAAAATTAAATGTACATTTACCAAATAACCCAGCGATTTCATTCCTACATATTTACCCAAAAGAAATTAAAAATTATGTATACACAAACTTTTACTCAAGTATTTATAGTGTTTCTCTTTATAATCTCAAAAGAAAAAAAGAGCAAGAGGGGTACCAAATTTTTTTTTACCATGTGAATGAGTAAACCCCTTGTGGTATATCCCTCCAATGAAATAATACTCAGCAATAAAAAGGAATAAACTACAGATAAACAATGCAATTTGGATGAATCTCAACACATTTAATAAGTGAGAGTGGCCAGACTTAAATGTCTAGATAGACACATATGAAATTCTGAAATAGACAATAATATTGGGACAAAAAACCAATCAGTGATTACCAGGGGAGGAAAAAGGAGGAGTTGACTATAGAAGGTCTTAATTTAGCCCATGGAGAAAATCCTTGACTAGAAAATTCAAATTGTCATTGAATTTAAGTTATAAAGAATCTTAAGGAAATTCTTGCAACATATAGAAAAGAAGGCCTATTTACCTAATTAGTGCAATAATTACATACAAAATTAACTTTTTTTTTCTAATAAGGGTTTGTTGTATACAATGGAATGGTTAGAAAAACATTGTGGGATTTTGACTTTACACTTTTGAAAGGGACATAGGGAACACAGAGAAAAAGGGTGATTAATTCCCCAAATATGGGGCCCAGTAGGTACAAAACCAGACTTCTCTGACTCAATAAATCCATAGTTTTAGGAAATTTCAATGCCTACAGAAGGCTAGTGAAGCCCATTACACCTCCAATGCCTAGGGAAAGAATTCTACAGCAAATCTATCCCTGAAGGTACAGCCTACTACTTTGAACTTCTGAACATGCCTAGTCATCTTTTAAAATGTAAAACAGTCTTCAGAAAATGGAAGGTTACTTTCCTTGTTGAATGCTCTTATCTTGACACACATGTATACATAACTATAGATATATAGTAAAGAATAATGAACATTTGAATATTAAAATTGAAAAGATAACTTTTATGATAGCGTACAAAAGAATGAAATAAGGTATACATTTAACAAAATTTGTGTATGGTCTATACCATCAATATTGTACATCAGAAATGAATGAAGATCTAACTATACGTTGATGCTTACAATACTTATGATTTAGAAAACTCCAGTTCTAGTCCCAATCAAAATCTCAGCAGGCATTTGTTTTGCAGAAATTGGAAACTTATTCTAAAAAGTATATGGAAAAGGAAATGACGTAGAATAACCAAAATAATTTTAAAATAGAACAAATTTGGAGGCCTTATCTTACATTATTTTAAAATTACTACAAGCCAAAAAACAAAACAAAACCCATTGCCTTTCAGTAAATTCTGACTCAGAGTGACCCTACAGGACAGAGTAGAACTGCCCCATAGGGTTTCCAAGAAGCAGCTGGTGAATTCGAACTGCCAACCTTTTGGTTAGCAGCTTGAGCTCTTAACTACTGTGACACCAGGGAGTAATCAAATCAGTGTGGTATGGTTCAGAAGATATGCATATACATTAATGGAACAGAAGAGAGAGTCCAGAAACACTCTTACACATATATGATCAACTGATTTGATATTCTACAAAAGTTACAAATTGATTTAATGGGTAAAGGAAAGCTTCCTCTTGTTATTTTGTTTTGTTTTTAATGAAGGGTGCTGTAAGAGAATAGATCCAAACTAAAACAAACCCTTGCCATCAAGTTGATTCTGACTCCTAGTGACCTATAGGATAGAGTAGAATTGCCTCATAGAGTTTCCGAGGAGCAGCTGGTGGATTCGAACTGCCAACTTTTTTTTGGTTAGCAGCCATAGCACACTGTAGCTCTCAACTTTTACCTTTTCCTCATTCCAATTATAGTAATTAAATTGAAATGAACCAATGACAATATTCTTAAATAATGAAGTGTAATAAAACATTTATTTAGGAAATCAAAGGTCTGAGAAAATCTGTAGCCTATGGACCCATACTGCAAGAAATTGTAAAAAAAAAACATTATTCAGGTTGAAAGAAGTTATGGCAGATAAAATCTCAGACTAGGGGAAGATAACATCATGCCACATAGATAGATAAATTGAGTGAGAGAGAGTGAGAGATGATGATGATGATAGATATATAGAGATAGATAGCTGTGACAAAGAACTCTCATTTAGAACATAAAAAAACTCTCATAATTGAATAAAAAGACAAACAAAACAATCAAAAAGGACACTTTGCAGAAGATGTATAAATGGCTGCCATACATATGAAAACCTTTTCAGCATTCTTCACTGAAGGGGAAACAGGCTTTGGAGGCCAGACTTGGCTGCCCTTACACCGTCTGTTAGTCATTGCTGTTTCTGTTAGTTCATTGCTTTTTTCCAAGCCACGGTTATCTGACCTTGCTAAAGCAGTCTTATGTAAAATCCCTGGCATGTAACTGCTATTGTCCCTAATCACTATAAAACCTCCACCCCTTACTGCTGGGCTGGGGGAGATCTGCTTGGGGCCTGGGACCACCCAGGACCACCTCATACATAATATTCCCTAATAAATTCCTTCGCCACCACATTGGAATTGCCTGCCCCTTTCTTCGATCTCTTGGCATCCCGCAATTTTGGAGGCAAATTTCAAGTTCCTGGTCCATGCCTGGACATTCATGAACAGGGAAGTGGAACTTTCAAAACACACTCACAAGGAGAGCCAAAAGTAAAAAGAATGAGAGCATCAAATGTTGAAAAAGGTGGCACTACTAATTCATTGTTGATGCAAGTGTAAAATGTACTACTTCTGTGGAACACTAGAAGCAAATTACAAATTCAAGTTTACACCTATCCTATAACCAATAATTCCAGTCTTATGTATTCCCCCTAGAAATGTAAACACATGTGTTTAAATCCACTTGTAAAAGAATGTTCATAGTGTTATTCGTATCAGCCACAAATTGGAAACTATCCAAAGTATATAATTAAAATGAAATATTGCACAACATTAAAAATTAAGTGAACTACTGACATGTAGCAATATGGATAAATTTCAAAAACATTATGTTAAGTGAAAGCAAATAGAAAAACAGTACACATGTATTATGATTCCATTAAGTTGAATTTTAAGAAAGGCAGAAGTAATATGTTGTGATAGAAATCAGAACAGCATTCTCCTCTTTGAGATTGATGGAAATGTTCAATATCTTGATGGAGAACTGGGAATAATAGGTGTATTTTTCAAAACTTACTGAACTGAACACTTAAATTCTGTACATTTATCTTAATTGTGTAAAAAAAAAACATATTGGAAAAGTATTTCTGAAATGGGTTAGGTTTGAGAAGAGAAGTATTTCGCTATAAACCTGGTATTGCTCTTATTTTTCAAATATTTAATATTTTTAATCAAAAATGATTTAAAATAAAGTGTAGTATTAAAGTAAATCAAGTGAGAAGAATGAAAAATTTTAGGCCGATGTGGTGAGCTTTAAATAAGCTACCCTAACAGGAGTAACTGATCTTTAAAATTGAAATGTTTTTTTTTTTATCTGTTTTCTTCTCTGAGTATGTGGCCTTTGCCCAGGACTAGCTTATGCATCCAGCTGCTTAGAAGAAGATTAGAATTTGTTACAGATGTAATGAAAGGAGAAATGTCTAGGCAAAATTAACTGTTGGCATTCAAATTGGATTATGCATGAAAGAATAGCTTTGCAAGTTGAGCTATTATCTTGAGAAAGGATTTTTCAAATGCCGTTATCCTCCTGCACAATATCAACTATACTCAAGATGACTTAAATAATTGAGTTTCCCTGAGGTGAGGAAAGGATGCAGGATCCACCTGTATCAGATAGCCTGTCTCTGAAAGAAAAGAACCAAGTGAAAGCAAAAAAGAAAAAAATGAAACCCATTGCTGTTGAGTTGATTCTGACTCATAGTGACCCTATAGGACAGAGTAGAACTGCCCCATAGGGCTTCCAAGGAGGGCCTGGTGGATTCAAACTGCTGACCTTTTGATTAGCAGCCAAACTCTTAACCACTATACCACCAGTGTTTCCAGTGAAAGCAAAGCGAACATTAAAAACCGAAACAAAACCCATTGCTGTCGAGTCAATTCAGACTCATTGCAACCATAGTCAGCACTAGATAAGTAAAATAATTCTGAAGGCAAAGAGGTACTATAGCTCCTGCTGCCCATTTAGGACTCTGAAAAGAGGTCTCTCACTTCACAACCAATAGCAGTCATTGGAGTGGCCACAGCAATAATCAGGCAGATGAAGTCTCTGAGGCTTAGATCTCTGAGCTGCCTTTAGTTCTTTTGAGGCATAGAGAAATTGCAGATCTCTGTGACAGCAGGAGAAGATTACCAGCAATGTGAGACCAAGTCAGTAAGAGAAAGGGAAACTATCAAAATGACTGATCATATTTATCCCAATAAGAGACTATTTGAAAAAAATGATTAATTGAATCATTTGATTGCTATTACACAACATTTTCCTTTTTTTTCCCTGTTAACCAGTCGGTAAGGTCCCTAGGTGGTGCAAAAGGTTTGCATTTGACTATTAACCTAAAGATTGGCAGTTCAGACCCACCCAGCAGCACCTCAGAAGAAAGTCCTGGAGATCCACTTCCATAAAGATTAGAGCCAATAAAACTCTATAGGGCAGTTCTACTCTGTGACAAATGAAGCAGGGAATGCATAATCTTCCCTCAGGAAAGAGTAAATATTTTTAAAAATATTACAAACTTTTACCATGACCAGCTATCAGAGAGTTCTCTATAAAGTACCAGCTATCAGAGATTTCTCTATAAAGTGGGACTAGATGTGTCTAATGTCCCTTCCACCATTAAAGTTCTATTACTTTTATGAAGCCTCAGTTTCTTCAAGTATAAAATGGTAATAATAATGTTATCATTTTATTTTAGCTGTTTTCTGTGAATCAAATGAGATAAATCCTGTAAATGTAACTGTTGACAGTAAATTTTAATTCCCTAGAACAATTGTGCTAAATAGTTGAAAGTTTATTATAATTTAGATAAACATAAAAAAGAAATAACATTTAATTTTTAAATTTATAGTTATAATTTTTCTTCACATTACTGCTTTTAATATAGTGTCAATCAAAATTTGCACAATATAAAATATATAACATCAATGACATATGGGCTTGTTAAATTGATGAAAGCATCATTAAGAAGTCTAATAAAGGGGATTTCCGGGCAACATGGTGCTATAGGCAGAAGCACCATGCAATCCTTCCACAGCAAAGATCCAGAAAATAGCCAAACAGAGAAAACGGCAATCCTGAAACTCTAAGCATCAAATGAAGAGATAAAGAACTCAGACAAGCACCGAATGGAATAAGAAACTGACAGAGAACACAGTGAAGAGAGAAACACGCAGAGGTCCCCTACCAGCTAATGCAGCATGGATCTGCCATCTTAGATGCTTATCAGAAACTAGTGAACAGGGGTATGAGAAAGCAGCTTCACGGAGCTTCCAGCAGCAGACAGAGCAACCGGTAACAACGATATACCCTTTCCCACTCCCCACCCTTCTTCACACCCACTCCGCCTCCTCTGCTTTCTGACTCCACAGTCTCTTGCTGGGAAGCATCAGCTTCACCCCAGTGTCTCTTGGATTCCACCGGCCTGCAACAGCCGGCTCCCTAAGTGTCATTTGTTGGCTGTTCGTGTTGCTTTTTTCTGCTCTTTAGATTTCTTCCTTACGTCTCACCACCTCCCCCTCCTTTCTCTCAACTACCTGGCTCCGTGTGTCATCTTTTCTTCTTCCTGAAATGCTGCGAAATGCTGCCCAAACATGAGGCTGCTTCCCAGCCCATGCTGCCATGCTGGTGGGATCCCAGGGCTTTTTGTTTGTTTTGAATTATTTGTTTGTTTTCTTTTTATTTTCTTGAATTGGGAGCCTGTTCTAGCCAGGAAGTACTGCACAGCTGGGGACCTACCCCCTCAGTTTGTGCAGACTTACAGAGGGATCCCTGAGCACAATTTTTTTCTTGTTTTTTGGGTTTTTTTTTTCCTGTTTTTTGGGGTAGTTTTCTTGTTTGTTTTTTTTAAATTTGTTTGTTTTGTTTTATTTTCCCTTTTTGTCTTTCTTCATTACTCAGTTTCTCATCTGTCTATAATATCCTCCTCTTCCTGTCCCCTGAATACCTGGCACTGAGTGATGCCTCCACACTTTCTACCCAGGCTGTACTTCACGGCCTGGGAGCAACTTCCCCAGAAATCATAGCCACACTGGTGGGATCCCTGGGAGTTTTCTTTTCTTTTTTCTTTCTAATTTTTATTTATTCATTTTTTTCTTTTCTTTACTTTTTTTCTTCTTCTTCTCCTTTTTGTTTTTCTCCATTTCATAATCTCTCATCTCTCCACTCCAACAGCAAGCTCTACTAGCACTCTTTTTTGGTGTATGTTTTTGGCTCCTGTCCTTCTCTCCTCTCTCTTCTCTCTCCCATACCCATCTTAGCTCCACACATAACAATCTCTCCCCTCAATCCTGCCTATCTGAACTGTGCGCTGAACATCACAACACCAAGCAGCCCAGGCAGGGCCTATTGGAACGTGCCCCACACTGATTACCAGCCCGCCCTGGTGGCCATAGTAAGTGCCACAAATAAACTATCCCAGCAACTCCTCTTCAGCTAGACTTGCCCTGCTGTACCATATCTGAGCAACTGACCCTGACAATCAGAGGAGGAGGCAAAAAGTACCGTGCCCAAAATGAACAAACAACAAAGAACACACAGCCCGCCTGCTCAGACATAGCCAAAAAAAAAAAAAAAAAAAAAGAACAAATCTAAAATCAATAAACAAGAAAAATAAATATCGAATATCCAAAGACAGCAGACAATATCAAACCATATACAAAAACAGGTTAGGATGGTTCCAGTAGGTTTCCAAAATAAAACACCAGATGACATTCCTGTAGAAGAAAAGGCACTAGCACTACCTGATAGGGAATTCAAATCTCTAATATTCAGAGCTATCCAAGACTTGAAGCAAAAAGCAGACAAAAATGAGGAAAAAACAGACAAATTCATGGAAAATACAGACAAAAAAATGGAACAATTCAGGAAAATAATGCAGGAATAAAATGCAAAAAAAAATTCACAACTAGAAATCATACAAAAACAACAATTAGAAATCCAAAAGATAAACAAAAAGACTTCAGAAATGGACAGAGTCATAGAAGGGCTGAGGAGAAGATTTGAAATGATGGAAGACAGGATCAGTGGAATTGAAGACAAACACTTGGATACAACTCTGTTTGAGAAAAAATCAGAAAAAAGAACGAAGAAAAATGAAGAGACCCTGAGAATTATGTGAGATAAAATCGAAAGCAAAAATTTTCGAGTGATCGGAGTTCCAGAACATGGAGAGAAAACAGAAAACACAGAGAGGATCCTCAAAGAACTGCTGACAAAAAACTTCCCCAACATCATGAAAGATGAAAAGCTGGTCGTCCAAGAAGTTCAACGAACCTCATATAGGATAGACCACAAAAGAAAATCTCTAAGGCATATCATAATCACACTCACCAAAACCAAAGACAAACAAAGAATCCTGAGAGAAGCTCGAGAAAAACAAAAAGTCACACACAGAGGAGAAACAATAAGACTAAGCTCACATTATTCGGCAGAAACTATGCAGACAAGAAGGCAATGGGATGACATGTATATAAAACCTTGACAGAAAAAAATTGCCAGCCAAGAATAATATATCCTGCAAAACTCTTGTGTAAATATAATGGTGAAATTAGAACATTTCCAGATAAACAGAAATTATAGGACTATGTAAATATCAAACCAAACTTACAAGAATTATTACAGGGAGTCCTTCAATCTCAGAACAAACAACTTCAGCTCACAGGCTGATTCTAGGACACAGGATCGAACAAGCCAGATACCAGTCTAGGAAATGAACTCTCAAGAACTATACAAAACCAAAAGAAATACAACAGAGAATCAGAGCAGTTAATCTATAAATGACAACAGCATCAGAACAATAAAAGTAGGAACAAATGGTGTAGGAATAGAACCTTCTAATGGAGAGGAAGGCAAGGTGGTACTAAGTAATCATAGACTACTTCAAACCTACAAACATAACGGTAAATTTCAAGGTAACCACAAAGAAAGTTAACAAAACTACTCATCAAAATAAAGAAAAAAAGTCTCAGTAAAAGCAAAACCTACAAAAACAAAAGAAATGAAAAAATATCCACAAACAAAAGGAATTCAGCACAGGAGAATAAGAGGAACAAAGAAAACATCAGCACCACAAAAAAAATAGCACTACAAAATGGCAGCAATAAACCCACAGCTATCAATAATTACACTGAATGTAAATGGCCTCAATGCATCCATAAAGAGATGGAGAGTGAGAGAATGGATAAAAAAACAATATACATCAATATGCTGTCTACAAGAGACACCCTTAGAAACAAAGACATAAATTTATTAAAAATCAAAGGTTGGAAAAAATGTATCAAGTAAACAACTACCAAAAAAGAGCAGGAGTGCCAATACTAATCTCAGATAAAACAGACTTAAAACAAAATTCACCATAAAAGGCAAAGAAGGACACTATATAATGATTAAGGGGATGATTCATCATGAAGACATAACCATAATACACATAACGCACACAATGACACGGCTCCAAAATACACAAAACAAACTCTAACAGCACTGAAAATAGAAACTGTCATTTCCACAATAATAGTAGGAGACTTCAACACACCACTCTTGGTAAAGGACAGAACATCTAAAAAGAAACTCAACAAAGATACAGAAGACCTAAAGGGCACAACCAGCCAACTTGACCTCATAGACATATATAGAACAATCCACCCTACAGATGTAAAGTACATATTCTTTTCCAACGCATATGGAACACTCACATTAGAACAAATCTTAGGTGACAGAGCAACCCTCAACAAGGTTCAAAATGTTGAGATAATACAAAGTATCTTTTCTGACCACAATGCCATTAAAGTAGAAATTAACAACAGAAAGAACAAGGAAAAAAAAATTACACGGACACTGAATAACACCCTGCTTACAAACCACTGGGTAATAGATGAAATCAGAGATGGAATCAAAAAATACCTAGAGTCAAAAGAGAATGAAACACATCATACCAAAACCTTTGGAACACAGCAAAGGCAGTCCTCAGGGGGCAATTTATAGCAATCAATGCACACGTCAAAAAAGAAGAAAGGCACAAAATCAAAACATTAACTACGCAACTCAAACAAATAGACAGAGAACAGCAAAAAAAGGCCACAACCACCAGAAGAAAGGAAA